>NC_073415.1:10401763-10556763 GCF_028641065.1 Leucoraja erinaceus
TTCTGGAAATAGGCAACGTTTCTGGCCAAAACCCTGAAGGAAATAGGCAACGTTTCGGGCCGAAACCCTTCTTCAGACTGGATGTAGGTTGGGGAGAAGATAGGACAAAGGAAGAGGAGGAGCCCGAGGGGCTGAGGGAGGGCTGAGAAGGGGAGGAGACAGCAAGGGCTACCGGAAATTGGAGAATTCAATGTTTATGCCGCTAGGGTGCAGACTGCCCAAGCGGAATATGAGGTGCTGCTCCTCCAATTTCCGTTGGTGCTCACTCTAGCCATGGAGGAGGCCCAGGACAGAGAGGTCAAATTTGGAAGGGGAGGGGGAGATGAAGAAGGGTCTCGACCCGAAACGTCACCTCTTCCTTCACTCCGCAGATGCTGCCTCACCCACTGAGTTTCTCCAGCATTTTTGTCTACTTCATTTTTTAAACAAGATAGCCTGACCTTATTGAATGGACTAGGTCAATGCTAGGTTTGGCTGCTGATGGCAACACTCTCATCCTTCAGATTTGGAGCACCGTCACCCTGAAACATTGGGCCACTCTAGCGATGACTGCGGAGGCCTCAATTGGCCCGACTATGGGTGGACAAGGGGATGGGGCCTGGACTTTGTGCCTTCCCTCACAGTGGCAACCATTGTGGGGGGATGTTTGTATGTTTATTGTTAAATTCCTTTATAATGTCATATGGTTTTCTTATTAATGTGCTGCAATGGCAACTTGAATTTCACTGCACCAAGCTTGGTGTATGTGGCAATAAATGAACCTTTGAACCGTTGAAATTATAGAACATTTCTGGAACTGTAGATGGTCTCAGGTGCAGAGGCGATGCAACCTATGCCCATGCTTCACCTGCAGCGTATTCTGAGTTGCGTTTGAGTTTAGTTTATTGTCACATGTACCGAGGTACAGTGAAAAGCTTTTGTTGCGTGCTAACCAGTCAGCGGAAAGACAATACATGATTACAATCGAGCCGTTGCCTATTTCCTTAGTTCCACAGATGCTGCTGCACCCGCTGAGTTACTCCAGCACTCTGTGAAACGTCACCTATCCATGTTCTCCACAGATGCTGCCTGACCCGCTGAGTTACTCCAGCACTCTGTGAAACGTCACCTATCCATGTTCTCCACAGATGCTGCCTGACCCGCTGAGTTACTCCAGCACTCTGTGAAACGTCACCTATCCATGTTCTCCACAGATGCTGCCTGACCCGCTGAGTTACTCCAGCACTCTGTGAAACGTCACCTATCCATGTTCTCCACAGATGCTGCCTGACCCGCTGAGTTACTCCAGCACTCTGTGAAACGTCACCTATCCATGTTCCCCATAGATGCTGCTGCACCCGCTGAGTTACTCCAGCACTCTGTGAAACGTCACCTATCCATGTTCTCCACAGATGAGCTGCCTGACCCGCTGAGTTACTCCAGCACTCTGTGAAACGTCACCTATCCATGTTCTCCACAGATGCTGCCTGACCCGCTGAGTTACTCCAGCACTCTGTGAAACATCACCTATCCATGTTCTCCACAGATGCTGCCTGACCCGCTGAGTTATGGTGCAACAGCATCTATGGAGCGAAGGAAATAGGCAACGTTTCGGGCCGAAACCCTTCTGGAAATAGGCAACGTTTCGGGCCGAAACCCGGAAGGGTTTCGACCCGAAACGTTGCCTATTTCCTTAGCTCCATAGATGCTGCTGCACCCGCTGAGTTACTCCAACACTCTGTGAAACGTCACCTATCCATGTTCTCCATAGATGCTGCTGCACCCGCTGAATTACTCCAACACTCTGTGTCTCCCTTACACTGTATCTTCTCCAAGACTGAATTGCTGGTGTAGAGGGAGAGTTATTTACTGAATTACCCACACAGTGTTTGCCTGAGGTGTGGTGAAGAGCTTTGTCAGTCATCATAGATAATCGCGGCGTAGATACTAAGAACTACAGATGCTGGTTTATACCAAAGGTAGACACAAAATGCTGCAGTAACTCAGCAGGTCGGGAAGTATCTCTGGATATGTTCAGTCTGAAGAATGGTCCCCATCCAAAACGTCACCTATCCTTTTTCTCCAGTGATGCCGCCTGACCCACTGAGTTACTCGAGCAGTTCAGTTTAGTTTATTGTCACGTGTACCGAGGTACAGTGAAAAGCTTTTGTTGCATGCTAACCAGTCAGCGGAAAGACAATACAAGATTACAATCGAGCCATTCACAGTGTACAGATACATGATAAAGGCAATAACGCAAATAGCGTTTAGTCCAAGGTAAAGACCGATCAAAGATAGTCCGAGGGGTGATGGCAGTGAATTTCCAAAATCCCAGTCCAAGCGGTGCTGGCTTGAAGGGCCGAATGGCCTCCTCCTGCACCTATTTTCTATATGTTTCTATGAATAATGTTTCTATGGGAAACAATGTACTGATGGAATTTCTTTCAATTTACTAGGAGGGAAATTGATCTGCAAACAGTCATAAAAAAACAAGATACATGAAATTAAAGTGAAGAGTGGAAAGGGTTGGGGGTGTGCAAAGATTGGGGAGGGGAGGGGAGTCAGTCTACCCCACGACAGAAGGGGCAGGACTTGTGCAGTTTGATAGCCACAGGGAAGAAGGATCTCCTGTGGCGTTCTGTGCTGCATCTTGGTGGAACCAGTCTGTTGCTGAAGGTGCTCCTCAGGTTGACCAGTGTGTGATGGAGGGGGTGTGCTGTATTGTCCAGGATGCTCCGCAGTTTGAGGAGCATCCTCCCTTCCAAGACCAACCTCCAGTGAATTGAGATGCTGGTTTAAATCGAAGATGGACAGAAAAAGCTGGAGTAACTCAGCAGGACAGGCAGCATCTCTAAACGTCACCCATTCCTTTTTCCGTGTGTCTACTATCTTCAGGCCAATGTGGAACGCACGTCATGGAAGGAGGATTATTGTGGAAGGTGGTGGATTGACTGGCAGTAACTCTAATCCAGGGTTGGGTCCCAACTTGGATGTCTGGAACGAGACTGAGAAGGAAGGGTCTCGACCTGAAACGTCACCCATTCCGACTCTCCAGAGATGCTGCCTGTCCCGCTGAGTTACTCCAGCTTTTTGTGTCTATCTTCAAAACATTGCTGCTCGCTTCTCAACAACCTTCCAGCCTTTCTCAGTCCTGTCTTAGCAATCGCTTCTCCTGATGCCTTTCAAACTTTCAATGACTTAATTGCCATTAACTGCACTAATAATGTGATCAATTATTAGGCATTTTCGCTGCTTTCAGCACTTAAACTGCTGGAGATAATTTGGTTAAGGGTTCAAATTAGTGTGAGAGAGAGTGCTATCTGAATGCAAACCCGCAGACATAGTCCCTTGGCAGGAGCAAGCAGAGAGATTAGCAAACCTTGCATTGTGAAAATAACATTGTTAAATAAACATATTTTTATACTGCAAAAGCTCAGGGTGGTGATACCACGCACATGCACAGACAGAGACAAACATGCACATATGTATACATACTTATATGTGTGATTATGTATTTAGTATTTAGTATTTAGCAAGTATTTAGGTACATGCAAAATCATACTTAGATACATATGTCCTACTCACAAGAAGCATAGACACACAGTTGCACACACACAGACCCACCCACACAGACCCACACAGACACACACAGTCACACACACACACACACACACAGTCGCACACACACACAGAGACACACACACACATATACATAGGAACATACACACATACACACATAGTAATATTCACACACACACACACATATATATAGAGAGGCACACACGCGCATAGACACACACACACACACACACACACACACACACACACACACACACACACACACACACACAGTCACACACACACACACACACACACGCGCACACACACACACACACACACACACACACACACAGTCACACACACACACACACACACACACACACACACACACAGACACACACACACACACACACACACACACACACACACACACACACACACATATACACACATACACACATACACACACACACACACACACACACACACACACACAGTCACACACACACACACACACACGCACACACACACACACACATTCACATATACACACACACACAGTCGCACACACACACACACACACACATTCACACACACACACACACACACACACACACACACACACACACACACACACACACACACACACACACACACACACACACACACACATATAGATAGGAACATACACACATACACACATAGTAATATTGACACACACACACACACACATATATATAGAGAGGCACACACATGCACATACATACACACATAGAAACATACACACACACACACATATACGGAGGCACACACATGCACAGACACACACACATGGTTCATCTGGAGCCTGGATCGCCTCGACGCAGAGGGGGAACAAAGAGGGAAGAGACTTTGCCTTCCACCACAGTGAGGAGGTGTTTAGTGAACTCACTGTGGTGGATGTTAAACTTGTGTTGATTGGATGTTTTTGTCTTTTTGTAATTATATGTATGACTGCAGGGAAACAAAATTTCGTTCAGACCGAAAGGTCTGAATGACAATAAAAGAATCTAATCTAATCTAATTTAATACATAGGAACACACACACACACACACACACACACACACACACACACACACACACACACACACACACACACACACACACACACACACACACACACAGATCATCGCACACACACACACACACACACACACACACAACACACACACACACACACACACACACACACACACACACACACACACACAGACATACACACAGGTACATATGTTCACACGGGGATCGGCCGATAATATTTATGTCGATCATGGCGCCAAGTTAAACTGGCTGTTCCCGTATCTGCCCCATCACCACCACCCCTGCCAATGTGCTCCAGCCCCCCATCACTCTCTGGGTCAATAAACCTGCCCCCCCCACTCGTAAATCCCCATTTAAATATTTCTCCTCTCACATGTTTCCATCCTGGGAGAAAGGTGCTGACTATCTGCCATATCCGTGCCTCTTGCGATTTTATATAAGTCTCCCATCAATCTCTGACGCTCCAGAGGGAAAAACTCCCAAGTCTATCCTTGTAGCTGAAACCCTCTAATCCAGGCACCTTTCAGCCTGAAGAAGGGTCTCGACCTGAAACGTCACCCATTCCTTCTCTCCAGAGATGCTGCCTGTCCCGCTGAGTTACTCCAGCATTTTAAGTCTATCCACCATTTTAGTAATCCTCCTCTGCATCCTCTCCAAAGCTTCCTGTAATGGAGGCGACCAGAACTGCACATCAGTGACATCTGAGACTCGTAAGGAACAGCTGGAAATGGCGGCACTGTGGTGCAGCGGTAGAGTTGCTGCCTCACAGCGCCAGAGACCCACGTTCGATCCCGACTACGGGTGCTGTCTGTACGGCGTTTGTACGTTCTCCCCGTGACCTGCATGGGTCTTTGCTGCGTGCTCCGGTTTCCTCCCACACTCCAAAGACCTAGACTTGGGTTTGGACACGCTATAGGCAGGAAACATGTTCCTGATGTTGGGGGAGTCCAGAACCACAGTTTAAGAATAAGGAGTAAGTCATTTAGAACGGAGACGAGGAAACACTTTTTCTCACAGAGAGTGGTGAGTCTGTGGAATTCTCTGCCTCACAGAGGGCGGTGGAGGCAGGTTCTCTGGATACTTTCAAGAGAGAGCTAGGTAGGGCTCTTAAAAATAGGGGAATATTGGGAGAAGGCAGGAACGGGGTACTGATTGGGGATGATCAGCCATGATCACATTGAATGGTGGTGCTGGCTCGAAGGGCCAAATGGCCTCTACTCCTGCACCTATTGTCTATTGACATTCAGGTGTGTAGGTTAATCAGCTTGGTATAATAGTAAATTGTCCCCAGTGTGTGTAGGATAGTGCTGGAGTATGGGATGGTTGATGGTCGAAGTAGACTGGGTGGGCCCAAGTGTCTGTTTCCACGCTGTATCTCTAAACGCCAAACCTACGAGCTTTAGCTTTGGGTGTGGGTGGTGGGGGTTGAAGGGGACTGGGATGTGCAGGGTTCTTGGTTCTTGGTTTCTTGGTCCAAAATTTGGTTTATACTCTCTAGAATTTAGAAGATTGAGAGGGGATCTTATAGAAACTTACAAAATTCTTAAGAGGTTGGACAGGCTAGATGCAGGAAGATTGTTCCCGATGTTAGGGAAGTCCAGGACTAGGGGTCACAGCTTAAGGATAAAGGGGAAATCCTTTAAAACCGAGATGAGAAGAACTTTTTTCACGCAGAGAGTGGTGAATCTCTGGAACTCTCTGCCACAGAGGGTAGTTGAGGCCACACAGTTCATTGGCTATATTTAAGAGGGAGTTAGATGTGGCCCTTGTGGCTAAGGGGATCAGGGGGTATGGAGAGAAGGCAGGTACGGGATAATGAGTTGGATGATCAGCCATGATCATATTGAATGGCGGTGCAGGCTCAAAGGGCCGAATGGCCTACTCCTGCACCTAATTTCTATGTTTCTATGTTTCTATGTGGTCTCATCTGCTGTGTTTTTTCTCCCCAGCTGCTTGCCTTGGGCTAGAGCCATTGATCTGTGTCGCAGAGTGAGCTGGACCCTCACAGCACTTAATCAAAGCGTTGAGGATTTCATTTTGTCCTTCAGTCAGAGGCGATCGATTGGCCCTCTCAGGGCTAGCTGCTCCTTCTGGCTATAACCCCAAGGCTGCTTATTACAGATGAAGACACTCTCCCGCAGCCGGTGAATTATAACGCCTCTGCATCCACAGCTCTGGGAAGAGGGAACGGTTTGTTTTGTTTCGTCTGAAGCTGAGAGTGTACACTGAAACACTGCTGGGCCATTTTATCAGTTTAGAGATCCCTTTGGCCCACCAAATCCGCTCCAACCATTGATCACCCGTAGACTAAAATGCTGGAGAAACTCAGCGGGTGAGGCAGCATCTATGGAGCGAAGGAATAGGTGATGTTTCGTGTCTCGTCGAGACCTATTCCTTCGCTCCATAGATGCTGCCTCACCCGCTGAGTTTCTCCAGCATTTTTGTGTCTACCTTCGATTTTTCCAGCATAGAAACATAGAAACATAGACAATAGGTGCAGGAGTAGGCCATTCGGCCCTTCGAGCCTGCACCGCCATTCACTATGATCATGGCTGATCATCCAACTCAGTATCCCGTCCCTGCCTTCTCTCCATACCCCCTGATCCCTTTAGCCACAAGGGCCACATCTAACTCCCTCTTAAATATAGCCAATGAACTGTGTGGCCTCAACTACCCTCTGTGGCAGAGAATTCCACAGATTCACCACTCTCTGTGTGAAAAATGATTTTCTCATATCGGTCCTAAAAGATTTCCCCCTTATCCTTAAACTGTGGCCCCTTGTCCTGGACTTCCCCAACATCGGGAACAATCCTCCTGCATCTAGCCTGTTCAACCCCTTAAGAATGTTGTAAGTTTCTCTAAGATCCCCCCTCAATCTTCTAAATTCTAGCGAGTACAAGCCAAGTCTATCCAGTCTTTCTTCATATGAAAGTCGTGACATCCCAGGAATCAGTCTGGTGAACATTCTCTGCACTCCCTCTATGGCAAGAATGTCTTTCCTCAGATTAGGAGACCAAAACTGTACGCAATACTCCAGGTGTGGTCTCACTCGCTAGTCCCGTGTCTTACACATTAGGGCCAATATACAGAAGGCAATTAACCTACAAACCTGCACATCCTTGGCATGTGGAGGAAACCAGAGCACCCTGAGGAAACCCTCTTGGTCACACGGAGAACTTTAGACGTTCAGAATTTTGAGATACAGCATGGAAATAAGCCCTGTCCTTGCCGACCAGCGATCACCCTGTACACTAACACTATCCCACACACTAAAGGGGCTGTCCCACTTGGGCAACCTAATCCATGAGTTCTGGCGAGTTTGCCATCGACATACTCGCAGCATGGTCAACACGAGGTCTTCGTAGCTCTCCTTCATGCTCGAGAGTGGTCTCCGTGTACTCGAGGCCTCAGCTAGGTCGCGGCGTTTTTTTCAACGTGTTAAAAAATGCCCGCGGAGTAAAAAAAGGTTGTCTTTTTTAATATACTTTTTTTACTGGTAGGTTTAGTCGCAGTAGGTCGGCATGTTAGTCGTAGGTAGTCGAGGGTAGTCATAGCACAGAAGATCATTGGCTGCCCTCTCCCCTCCCTGATGGATATTTACACCTCCCGCTGCCTTAGCAGGGCAAAGAATATCATCAAGGACAGCTCCCATCCTGCGTTTGGACTGTTCGACCTGCTGTCCTCTGGAAGGCGCTATAGGTGCATCAAATCCAGGACAAATAGACTCAGGAATAGTTGTTTTCCGAAAATTATAACTACTCTGAATTCAAATTCACACATGCACTGACTTCACAGCCCAACACCCGGACTTCCATCTGTATATATGTATATAGCGCCGCAGAATTGTGCACCTATCCCCACCTCCCCCCTTCTCCCTTCTGTTTTTGTTTTCTGTTACTTGTTTTTTGTACTAAATTATATGTATGCACTGAGTACGAGCAGCTTTTAATTTCATTGTACATGTATAGTGACAATAAATGGCATATCTATCTATCTATCTATCTATCTATCTATCTATCTATCTATCTATCTATCTATCTATCTATCTATCTATTCTGTCTGTCTGTCTGTCGTCCGTCCGGTCCGTCCGTCCGTCCGTGTCCGTGTCCGTCACTCCGTCCACTATTCGTCCGTCCGTGTCCGTCTGTCTATCTATTCCCATCTATCTAGTTAGTTCTATCTATCTAGTTCTCTAGCTCTATCTTCAACATAGTTCAAGGAGGGCGTTTTCTCTCCACTATTCGGTGTCCAATTTTCCCAAAGTTAGTCGTAGCTAGTTGTAGCTGGTCTTCAACATAGTTGAAGGAGGTCTTCAACATAGTTGAAGGAGGTCTTCAACATGTCATTTGTTCAAACTATTCTAAACTTGCCAATTAGGTCGCCCAAGTGGGACAGCCCCTTACAGACAATTTACAATTTACAGAAGCCAATTAACCTACAAACTTGCACGTTTTTAGGATTGTGGGAGGAAACAGGAGAAAACGCACGCAGGTCACGGGGAGAACGTACAAACTCCGTACAGACAGCACCCGTAGTCAGGATAACACACTGTCCACTAACAAGTGAATGAGAACTGATTCAGGGTGTCACATTGTTCAGTGCGAGTGCATCACAAGCTGGTTTCTCTTGCTCATTGCAGCCTGCGGTGTACACAATGCCTTCCTTCAGTGGTGAGAAATTGGTTTGAAAGCTTCCTCCCCTCGTGTAACTAATGGGAAATACAATTGAGGTATTGGTTTCAGCTTTTCACAGCCACTTCGAACTCAATTAAAATAAGAAGTACAAAATCCATCTTTATTGGCTCTGAGTCCGTAGCTGTTATGATGACACAGCGTAGGGCACTTGTTAGAGTCACTGCCTCATAGATTCACTGATCCAAGCTCAATCCTGACCTCGTGTTGTCTATGTAAGGTTCACAGACACATACTGCGAGGACCATTCATTAAGTTTCATTAAGATACAGCGCAGAAACAGGCTGCACCGACCAGCGATCCCCACACAATATCACTGCCCCTACGCACATTACCAAGGACAATTTTACATTTACACCAAGACCTACAGCGCCCTGTTAATTGGCTTTGGAGTGTGGGAGGAAACCGAAGATCTCAGAGAAAACCCACGCAGGTCACGGGGAGAACGTGCAAACTCCGTACAGACAGCGCCCGTAGTCCACCCATGGTGTCAAAGTGTGTTCGAACCCGGGTCCCTGGCGCCGTAAGGCAGCAACTCTACCGCTGCGCCACCGTGCCACCCACGGTGTCAAAGTGTGTTCACCAGGAGTCCAGTATCGGTTTGGGCTTATTGTCACGTGTGAACTGAGTGTACAGTGAAGAGTTCCAGAGATTTCTTTTTCTTCTCATCTCATTTTAAAATGCCCCTTAAGCTGTCCCCTTGTCCTGGACTTCCCCAACATCGAAAATCTTCCTGCATCTAGCCTGTCCAACCCTTAAGAGAAGTTTGCGATCCCCTCTCTCAATCCCAAATTCTAGGAGTTTTAAAAGTGCGGTTTGTCACGTGTACTGAGGTACAGTGAAAGGCTTTTTTTTCTCATTAGGGTAATGCCCCTGTCCCACTTAGGAAACCTGAATGGAAACCTCTAGACTTTGCACCCAAGGTTTCCGTGCGGTCCGGAGGTTTTTGTCAGTCTCCCTACCTGCTTCCAACCCTGCAACCTCGTGCAACCGCCTGCACCTCCGGGAACCATGGAAACCTTGGGTGGGGGGCAAAGTCTCCAGAGGTTCCCGTTCAGGTTTCCTAAGTGGGACAGTGGCATTAGGGTGCTGCTATTTCCTCCCCATCTCTATAAAGTATGTGTTGGGAGGTTAAATGGTTGCTGCAAGTCCTCTGAGATTGGTAAGTGAGTGATGGGATTTCGAGGTGGTTTAAATGAACAGGAAGGAACTGCAGATGCTGGTTTACACCGAAGATAGACACAAAATGCTGGAGTAACTCAACGGGTCAGGCAGCATCTCTGGGGAGAAGGAATGGGTGACGTTTCAGAGTTCCGACCCAAAATCTCACCTCCTCTTTTTCACCAGAGAACTCCCAATTTCCTTTAAGATTCTAACACTTGTCTGACCCTCTGATATACTCCAGCATTTTGTGCCATTCCCCAGGGGAAGCATAGAAATGGGATTACAATTAAATCGCCCCTCATCCTCCTGTGCTCCAAGGAATAGAGTCCCAGCCTGCTCAGCCTTTTAGAAGGATGAGGGGGAAACTTTTATAGAAACATATAAAATTATAAAAGGACTGGACAAGCTAGATGCAGGAAAAATGTTCCCAATGTTGGGCGAGTCCAGAACCAGGGGCCACACACAGTCTTAGAATAAAGGGGAGGCCATTTAAGACTGAGGTGAGAAAAAAACTTTTTCACCCAGAGAGTTGTGAATTTATGGAATTCCCTGCCACAGAGGGCAGTGGAGGCCAAGTCACTGGATGGATTTAAGAGAGAGTTAGATAGAGCTCTAGGGGCTAGTGGAGTCAAGGGATATGGGGAGAAGGCAGGCACGGGTTATTGATTGGGGACGATCAGCCATGATCACAATGAATGGCGGTGCTGGCTCGAAGGGCCGAATGGCCTCCTCCTGCACCTATTCTCTATGTTTCTATGTTTCTATGTAACCTCCCCCTATAGCTCACACCCTCTAGCCCTGACGAGTAGTCTGGGATAAGCCTGCTGCTGTATTTACTGGAAGAAGAATGGGCCAACAGACTTATATTCACTGGAATTTAGAAGGATGAGAGGATATCTTATAGAAACATATAAAATCCCTTCTCTCCAGAGATGCTGCCTCACCCGCTGAGTTACTCCAGCATTTTGTGTCTACCTTAAAATTCTTAAGGGATTGGACAGGCTAGATGCAGGAAAAACTTTCCCCATGTTGGGGGAGTCCAGAACCAGGGGTCACACAGTTTAAGAATAAGGGATAAGCTATTTGGGACTGAGGTGAGGAAAAACATTTTCACCCAGAGAGTTGTGAATCTGTGGAATTCTCTGCCACAGAAGGCAGTGGAGGCCGGTTCACTGGATGTTTTCAAGAGAGAGTTAGATTTAGCTCTTAGGGCTAACGGAATCAAGGGATGTGGGGAAAAAGCAGGAACGGGGTACTGATTTTGGATGATCATCCATTGAATGGCAGTGCTGGCTCGAGGGGCCGAATGGCCTAATCCTATTTTCAATGTTTCTATGTTTCTATGTAGGAGCACCTTCCCTTCATTGTTTTCAGTCATGGTGGCGCAGCGGTAGAGTTGCTGCCTAACAGCGAATGCAGCGCTGGAGACCCAGGTTCGATCCCGACTACGGGTGCTGTCTGTACGGAGTTTGCACGTTCTGCCCGTGACCTGCGTGGGGTTTCTCCGAGATCTTCAGTTCCCTCCCACACTCCAAAGACGTGCAGGTTTGTAGGTTAATTGGCCTGGTGTAGGTGCAAATATTCACTAGTGTGTGTAGGATAGTGTTAGTGAGCGGGGATCGCTGGTCGATGTGGAATCAGTGGGTCGAATCTCTAAAACTAAGAATAAAATAAAAACCTCTGGATGACTACACTCTGCAGAGAGCTGGCCACGAACTACAAATCAAGTTTAATAAGGGAAAAGATCAAACACCAGCTACACCATACAATTCATTTCATGAGATTACAGTATAATGCCTCATTTAACTGACAAAGTATCTTTCTCAAACTATAAATGATGCCTATATTACTGCTCTGTAGTAATTCAAACAACCACCCCTGTCTCATTTTTACAGAGGAAAGATCATTAAAGATGTGGGCAGATGGATTTCAGCATCAGTGGTACAGCGGTAGAGTTGCTGCCTCGCAGCGCTAGGTTCGATCCCGCCACGGGTGCTGTCCATGTGGAGTTTGCACGTTCTCTCCGTGACCGAGTGGGTTTTCTCCGGGATCTCCGGTTTCCTCCCACACTCCAAAGACTCATGGGTTTGTAGGTTAATTGGCTTGGTGTAAATGTAAATTGTCCTGCAGTTGCTACCTGCACCTTCAGCTTAATATTATTAGTTCACCTTAATGGCAAGGTGGTCCTTCAAATGGATCTACCATAGCATCAAATTCTCTGGATGCTTTCAAGAGAGAGCTAGATAGGGCTTTTAAAGATAGCGGAGTCAGGGGATATGGGGGGAAGGCAGGAACGGGGTACTGATTAGAAACATAGAAACATTGAAATTAGGTGCAGGAGTAGGCCATTCGGCCCTTCGAGCCTGCACCGCCATTTAATATGATCATGGCTGATCATCCAACTCAGTATCCCGTACCTGCCTTCTCTCCATACCCTCTGATCCCCTTAGCCACAAGGGCCACATCTAACTCCCTCTTAAATATAGCCAATGAACTGTGGCCTCAACTACCCTCTGTGGCAGAGAGTTCCAGAGATTCACCACTCTCTGTGTGTGAAAAAAAGTTCTTCTCATCTCGGTTTTAAAGGATTTCCCCCTTATCCTTAAGCTGTGACCCCTTGTCCTGGACTTCCCCAACATCGGGAACAATCTTCCTGCATCTAGCCTGTCCAACCCCTTAAGAATTTTGTAAGTTTCTATAAGATCCCCTCTCAATCTCCTAAATTCTAGAAGAGTATAAACCAAGTCTATCCAGTCTTTCTTCATAAGACAGTCCTGACATCCCAGGAATCAGTCTGGTGAACCGTCTCTGCACTCCCTCTATGGCAATAATGTCCTTCCTCAGATTTGGAGACCAAAACTGTACGCAATACTCCAGGTGTGGCCTCACCAAGACCCAGTACAACTGCAGTAGAACCTCCCTGCTCCTATACTCAAATCTTTTTGCAATGATTGTGGATAATCAGCCATGATCACTTTGAATGGCAGTGCTGGCTCGAAGGGCCGAATGGCTGACTCCTGCACCTATTGTCCATTGTCTATTGAAACCCTTCTTCAGACTTCACAGAGATGTTGATTGGATTGTGAACCCAGGTCTCTGTGAGGGCAGTGGCTCTACTCAAGGTGAGACTGAAGCCCATAGCAGTAGATCAGCAGGAAGATCAACATTCCCACCTTGTCTGCAGGGGAGATATAGCTAGGAACCAGGAGGTGGCTGAGTGCAGCAGTTGTAGATGGCGTCTCCCTGAGCAGTAAGTTTCCATCAATGAGTTGCCAGTGGGGTGGTCAGGTCCAAACCACTATGATTCACTTCCTCATGCAACTGGAGAATATATAGCCCAGCCAGCAGGAGTTTCTGCTGCCTCTCCACCCATACATCATGGACAAATAATAGCAGCATCAATATCACAAAGCCCTTGGCTTGCCATCTACATCAAAGCCAGCTCCCAGTCACACATTTATTCTGAGGTCAGTGCCCTCTGCATCCTGGGCCCATTGTTGACCCAGCCCAGACCATCACGCAAACCAACCTCCCTCCCAGTGTCTGCCCCTTTTCCGGGGTTATGTCTGTGCCCGTCAGATTCAGATTCAGATTCAATTTTAATTGTCATTGTCAGTGTACAGTACAGAGACAACGAAATGCATTTAGCATCTCCATTGAAGAGCGACATAGCAAACGATTTGAATAAATAATAATAAGTGTCCGGGGGGGTGGTGGGGTGATTGGCAGTCACCGAGGTACGTTGTTTAGTAGAGTGACAGCCGCCGGGAAGAAGCTGTTCCTCGACCTGCTGGTTCGGCAACGGAGAGACCTGTAGCGCCTCCCGGATGGTAGGAGGGTAAACAGTCCATGGTTGGGGTGAGAGCAGTCCTTGGCGATGCTGAGCGCCCTCCGCAGACAGCGCTTGCTTTGGACAGACTCAATGGAGGGGAGCGAGGAACCAGTGATGCGTTGGGCAATTTTCACCACCCTCTGCAATGCCTTCCGGTCGGAGACAGAGCAGTTGCCATACCATACTGTGATGCCCGTGTGTTCCTAGAGAGGGAACATGCGGTGTCCACAAGGATTCTAGAGGCCTTCTGTGAACGTTGGTCACTGCAGGAGGTCAAATGTATTATTGATAAAAATGTTCATATTTTAATTTGATAACTTTGTATGTAAAATGCCAATATAGGCATTCTTTCATCGTGTTACTATTTTGTATTTTTGTTTGTTTGTTCTGAATAAAATCATTTTGTATGGGGAAAAAAAAGAATCCGAAACATCATCCAGAGATGCTGCCTGTCCCGCTGAGTTAGAAACATAGAAACATAGAAAATAGGTGCAGGAGTAGAGGCCATTCGGCCCTTCGAGCCTGCACCACCATTCAATATGATCATGGCTGATCATCCAACTCAGTATCCCCTCCCTGCCTTCTCTCCATACCCCCTGATCCCCTTAGCCACAAGGGCCACATCTAACTACCTCTTAAATATAGCCAATGAACTGTGGCCTCAACTACCCTCTGTGGCAGAGAGTTCCAGAGATTCACCACTCTCTGTGTGAAAAAATTTCTTCTCATGTTACTCCAGTTACTCCAGCATTTTGTGTCTATCTACCTTCCATTGACTCCATCTACACCTCACGCTGCCTCGGCAAGGCCAGCAGCATCATCAAGGGCCAGCCACACCCCGGCCACTCTCTCTTCTCCCCTCTCCCATCGGTCAAGAGGTACAGAAGTGTGAAAACGCACACACACCTCCAGATTCGGGGGCAGTTTCTTCCCAGCTGTTATCAGGCAACTGAACCATCCTACCACAACCAGAGAGCAGTCCTGAACTACTATCTACCTCATTGGTGACCCTTGGACTATCCTCGATCGGACTTTGCTGGCACTAAACATTATTCCCTTATCCTTACAAACATGTCCTATCCATGTACCTGTCTAACTGTTTCTTAATCGTTGCGATAGTCCCAACCTCAATTACCTTCTCTGGCAGCTCGTTCCATACACCCACCACTCTTTGTATGAAAAAGTTACCCCTCAGGTTCCTATTAAATCTTTTCCCCTTCACCTTAGTCTTTCCAGTTTCTGTGAGCATGGGGCATGTCTGCTGATCTATTCCCTGCCTAATCAATAACTACAACAACACTCCATCCAGTGTTATTAGATGGGAGATTCATTTTGCAGACAGACAGCCCCGATCGATTTCTGCAGGATCTATTCCTTTCTGTGTTTCTGTAACGATTTCATACCAAATTTGATATTTTCATTAATTAAAACCCCAGCCTCCTACAGTATGCCTATACAGCCATGAAATGCTTCAAACCAATGCTATGTCTGATGGGTTCATAAGATCTGTGGAATTCTCTGCCACAGACGGTAGTTGAGGCCACACAGTTCATTGGCTATATTTAAGAGGGAGTTAGATGTGGCCCTTGTGGCTAAAGGGATCAGGGGGTATGGAGAGAAGGCAGGTACAGGATACTGAGTTGGATGATCAGCCATGATCATATTGAATGGCGGTGCAGACTCGAAGGGCCGAATGGACTCTACTCCTGCACCTATTTTCTATGTTTCTATATCTATAAGAGGTAGGAGCAGAATTAGGCCATTCGGCCCATCAAGTCTACTCTGCCATTCAATCATGGCTGATCTATCTCTCACTCCTAATCACATTATCCTGCCTTCTCCCCGTAACCTCTGACACCCACACAGATCAATAATCTATCTATCTCTGCCTTAAATAGATCCACTGACTTGGCCTCCACAGCCTTCCATGGCAATGAATTCCACAGATTCACCACCCTCCGACTAAAGAAATTCCTCCTCATCTCCGTCCGAAAGGAACATATTTTAATTCTGAGGCTGTGCCCTCTGGTCCTAGACTCTCCCACTAGTGGAAACATCCTCTCCACATCCACTCTATCCAGGCCTTTCACTATTCTGTACGTTTCAATGAGGTCCCCCTGCAGCAGGTAGTACATGCTACCTTCTCTCCGTGGAATCTGACTGTCCGGACATGACTGAGATCTTCAGCGTTGAAGATTGGGTGTAATTTTAGACACTCAAGGGTCTATGTAAATGCCAGCAAATAAGGGAAGTGCATAGATAAAATAACAATCAGTTTCTCAGGGGATAGGAATTATTATCTCTGACCCATCAGTAGCACCAGAAGCAGTTCAGTCGAAACCCCAAGGGTGTTCACCACAGTTTGTATTTGGCATTTTTAATATGATGAGGGATCTCGAGGCTAGTCTGCAGGAATCTTATCAAAGACAATTAGACCGTCAAAGAAGATGCTTGTCTCCTAATCTGAGGAAAGACATTCTTGCCATAGAGGGAGTACAGAGAAGGTTCACCAGACTGATTCCTGGGATGGCAGGACTTTCATATGAAGAAAGACTGGATAGACTCGGCTTGTACTCGCTGGAATTTAGAAGATTGAGGGGGGATCTTATAGAAACTTACAACATTCTTAAGGGGTTGTACAGGCTAGATGCAGGAAGATTGTTCCCGATGTTGGGGAAGTCCAGAACAAGGGGTCACACAGTTTAAGGATAAGGGGGAAGTCGAAGCCATTCGGCCTTTCGAGACATTCAATGTGATCATGGCTGATCATCCCCAATCAGTACCCCGTTCCTGCCTTCTCCCCATATCCCCTGACTCCGCTATCTTTAACAGCCCTATCTAGCTCTCTTGAAAGTATCTAGAGAACCGGCCTCCACCGCCCTCTGAGGCACAGACTCACCACTCTCTGTGAGAAAATGTTCCTCGTCTCCGTTCTAAATGGCTTACTCCTTATTCTTAAACTGTGGCCCCTGGTTCTGGACTCCCCCAACATCGGGAAAATGTTTCCTGCCTCTAGCGTGTCCAAACCCTCAACAATCTTATATGTTTCAATAAGATGTCCTCTCATCCTTCTAAACTCCAGAGTGTACAATCCCAGCCGCTCCATTCTCTCAGCATATGACAGTCCCGCCATCCCGGGAATTAGCCTTGTAAACCTACGCTGCACTCCCTCAATAGCAAGAATGTCCTTCCTCAAATTAGGGGAGCAAAACTGCACACAATACTCCAGGTGTGGTCTCACTGGGGCCCTGGACTATTTAAAGCATTCGGTGGATTAAGGCAGAGGTTCTGCAGAATAGGATCTAAATTAGTGCAGAACATAGAACAGAGAACTGTACATACAGACACAAAATGCTGGAGTAACTCAGCGGGACAGGCAGCATCTCCGGAGAGAAGGAATGGGTGATGTTTTGGGTCGAGGCCCTTTGCTTTCAAGCCCTCATCTTTACTAGACACGCCATCTCTTCAATGACTTCCCTTTTCCAGCCCCCCACACTCCCTCTTCATCACTGCACAGCCACAGATATCCTGCACAGACTCTCTACATCAGTCAACTCATCAAGTGGGGGAGCAGTAACAGACTGGTTCTGGCTGGTGGCTCTTGACCTTGCTCCAGGATCTAGTGAGGCAGTGAATGGGAACAGAAGTTCGCATGCAGAGTGATTGGCACAACACAGTCAGAGAGTTGTCACACACCAAACCAGGCTGCACAGATAGACAGTCTCTGCCTGGCACAGAGGCCACAAACACCGACCGGCTCTGCTACAGATGAATAGTCATCAGAATTTAATTAGATCTGCATGATTCAATTATCTCCTTCATTAGGGAGCGTTTGTTGCATCTGCACCAAACTAATAATCAAGGTGGAGGAAGGAACCACAGATGCTGGTTTAAACCGTAGACACAAAACGCTGGAGTAACTCAGCGGGACAGGCAGCATCTCTGGCGGGAAGGAATAGGTGACGTTTCAGGTCAAGACCCTACTTCAGAGTGATAATGGCTGATGTTTCAGGCTGAGATAGACTCGGCTTGTACACGCTAGAATTTAGAAGATTGAGGGGGGATCTTATAGAAACTTACAAAATACTTAAGGGGTTGGACAGGCTAGATGCAGGAAGATTGTTCCCGATGTTGGGGAAGTCCAGAACAAGGGGCCACACACAGTTTAAGGATAAGGGGGAAATCCTTTAGGACCGAGATGAGAAAAACATTTTTCACACAGAGAGAGTGGTGAATCTGTGGAATTCTCTGCCACAGAAGGTAGTTGAGGCCACACAGCTCATTGGCTATATTTAAAAGGGAGTTAGATGTGGCCCTTGTGGCTAAAGGGATCAGGGGTATGGAGAGAAGGCAGGGATGGGATACTGAGTTGGATGATCAGCCATGATCATATTGAATGGTGGTGCAGGCTCGAAGGGCCGAATGGCCTACTCCTGCACCTATCCATGTTCTCCAGAGATGCTGCCTGACCCGCTGAGTTACTCCAGCACTCTGTGAAACGTCACCTATCCGTGTTCTCCACAGATGCTGCCTGACCCACTGAGTTACTCCAGCACTCTGTGAAACGTCACCTATCCATGTTCTCCACAGATGCTGCCTGACCCGCTGAGTTACTCCAGCACTCTGTGAAACGTCACCTATCCATGTTCTCCACAGATGCTGCCTGACCCGCTGAGTTACTCCAGCACTCTGTAGTTTTGTGTATAAACCTGCATCTGCAGTTTCCACACCTATCGCTTGTCAGACTTTGTCCCATCCTGTATCTCCAAACTAAACTAACATCCACCCTCCAAAAGATAAGTATCTTCTCTCTTTCATGCGGGCAATTTAATTTTTAATCGATATCTGAACGAATAAAAAAAACATCTTCTGCCAAATTAAATTTCTCATTTGGCTTTCCCATGCTTGAGGGGGCCGGGCAGTGGGAGATCTCTAAAATAAACAGAAGGAAAGCAGCACGGTTTGCATGATATTAGACTCAGTGACAGGGGAGAGGGAATGACGTGAGGTTTACTCCTGATCCGGAGCTGGATCATCTCACTGTAATATCCAATAACAGCAGGTAGCCTCATACTGTCTCTGCAATATGCTGCTCAGCTGGGTAGACCCCACATGTAGCAAGCTAGGGGTTGTCAACATTAGTGGGGGGGGGGTGGTGAAAGCTGGGGCTAGTGAGACCAGGGGGGGGGGGGGGGGAGCTAGTGAGACCAGGGGGGGGGTGAGGACTAGGGGAGGGGGGGGCTAGTGGGGGGGGGGGGCTAGTGAGACCAGGGGGGGGGGGGGCTGCTAGTGAGACCAGGGGGGGGGGGGGGGGCTAGTGAGACCAGGGGGGGGGGGGGGGGGGGGGGGGCTAGTGAGACTGGGGGGGGGGGGGGGGGGGGGGGTGAGACTGGGGGGGGGGGGGGGGCTAGTGAGACCTCGGGGGGGGGGGGGGGGGGGGCTAGTGAGTGAGTGGACCAGGGGGGGGGGGGGTGCTAGTGAGGAGGGGGGGGGGCTAGGGACCAGGGGGGGGGGGCTAGTGAGACCAGGGGGGGGGGGGGGGCTAGGTGAGAACCAGGGGGGGGGGGGCTAGTGAGCCTGGGGGGGGGGGGGGGGGGGGGGCTAGTGAGGCCTTGCGGGGGGGGGGCTAGTGAGACCAGGGGGGGGGGGGGGCTAGTGAGACTAGGGAGAGGGGAGGGGGGGGGGGAGAGTAATCTACATTGCATTCCTCGGGAGTGTAATCACCAGCCTTACCCTGGGCTTGGTGTAATGGCACGATTCCATCGCTATTGTAGTCACTGGGAAGGGAGGGATTTTTGCCAGGAATATCTAACAGTCAGCTCCTGGCTTGGAGTCGACTGACATGACAGGCTGTGCGGGTGGAGTTATGACTTTGTGGCTGGGGTTTTGGCTTTTGTGAACCTGTTTCATCGCCCAGATTTCCACATGGCCACGGGTCTCCACACCCCTTAGTTGTCGAGGGTGAAGCTGTGGGAATGGCCTTCAGGGGAGTTTAACGGTCATTAATGATTATCTCAGAACCTTCGCCATTAGTTAGATTCATGCCCAGTGTGTATCTATCTGTGGAGAACATGGATAGGTGACGTTTCACAGAGTGCTGGAGTAACTCAGCGGGTGCAGCAGCATCTATGGAGCTAAGGAAATAGGTAACGTTTCGGGCCGAAACCCTTCCGGGTTTCAGCCCGAAACGTTGCCTATTTCCAGAAGAGTTTCGGCCCGAAACGTTGCTGGTTCATTATGATGATAAACACAAAATGCTGGAGTAACTCAGCGGGTCAGGCAGCATCTGTGGAGAAAATGGATAGGTGACATTTATTTTCGTGGATACTTTCAAGAGAGAGCTAGATAGGGCTCTTAAAGATAGCGGAGTCAGGGGATATGGGGAGAAATGTTCAAGAAGGAACTGCAGATGCTGGAAAATCGAAGGTAGCCAAATTGCTGGAGAAACTCAGCGGGTGAGGCAGCATCTATGGAGATGGATATGGATGTGGGGAGAAGGCAGGAACGGGGTACCGATTGGGGACGATCAGCCATGATCACATTGAATGGCGGTGCTGGCTCGAAGGGCCGAATTCCCTACTCCTGCACCTATTGTCTATTGTCTAACTAGGCTGGCGTTTTTAATGTTCTGAAGGGGCTAGATCAGTGGTTCCCAACGTGGGGTGTATGCCCCACAGGGGGGCTATTGAGAGCGACTGAGGAGGTCTGGGTCCAAATTTTCAATTTTTATTTTTTGTATTTTCCATCAGGTAAACATATGTAGTTTGTGTTTCAGATATTATTTTGAGTAAATAATTGTTTTGGGGGTAAAAAAGGTCTTTATTGTGTAGTTATTACGTAATAATACATTTTTTTTTTTTTTTTTTCACACAGAGAGTGGTGAATCTGTGGAATTCTCTGCCACAGAAGGTAGTTGAGGCCAGTTCATTGGCTATATTTAAGAGGGAGTTAGATGTGGCTCTTGTGGCTAAGGGGATCAGGGGGTATGGAGAGAAGGCAGGTACGGGATACTGAGTTGGATGATCAGCCATGATGATATTAAATGGCGGTGCAGGCTTGAAGGGCCGAATGGCCTACTCCTGCACCTAATTTCTATGTTTCTAATCACTGCAATGTTCTTTTGAAGCTTGTTTAAACCAAGGTATTGGCGTTTTAAGCTTCTTCAGCTGAAACAGAGTTCACTTTTTAAATGATAAGAATTATATATCACCACCTGGAGGGGGGCATCAGGATTTTAGAGGTGATTAGTTGGGGCATGGCCAAAAAAAGGTTGGGAAAAAGGGTTGCCCCCCCCCCAGAACACGGACAGGTTCCAGTAATGGGATCTGTGACTGTTCCTCAGCCCCCTCCCCCCCCCCCCCCACTGCTGGCAATTATTCATGCACTGGGGGCTGAGTCACTACGATCGATTTAATGGCATCACCCACATGCACACCAGCATTTGGCCGCAATCCATCAAACACAGACAATGAAGTTACTGCTTTATTCTCAATTCCTACATAATGCTTGCTTAATTCATCTCTCTCTCCCCCTCCTCTCTCTCTCTCTCTCCCTCTCTCACTCCCTCACTCACTCCATCTCTCTCCCTCTCAGATTCAGATTCAGATTCTGATTCAATTTTAATTGTCATTGTCTCTCTCCCTTTCCCTCTCCCTCCCTGCTCCCTCTCACTCCCTCTCCCTCTCTCTCTCCCTCTCTCCCCCTCCCTTTCCCTCTCCCTCCCTCTCTCTCTCGTCCCCCCTCACTCTCCCCTCTCCCTCCCTCTCTCTGTCTCTCTCCCTTCTCTCCCTCCCTCTCCCCCTCTCACCCCCTCTTCCCTTTCCTTCTCTCTCTCCCTCCCCCTCTCTCTCCGCTCTCTCCCTCCCTCCCTCCATCTCTCACCCCCTCTCCCTCTCTCCTCTCTCCCCTTTCCTTTCCCTCTCCCCTCCCTCTCTCCTCTCTCTCTCCTCTCTCTCTTCCTCTCTCTCCTCCCTCTCCCTCCTCTCTCCCTCTCTCTCTCAGTCTCTCTCTCTCCTCCTCTCTCTCTCCCCCTCTCACTCCACCTTTCCCTCTCCTCTCTCCTCTCCCTCCCCTCCCTCTCCCTCCCTCACTCTCTGTCTCTTCCTCCCTCTTTGTGCTGTCTGTGCGGAGTTTGCAAGTTCTCCCCGTGACCTGCGTGGGTTTTCTCTGGGAGCAGTTTTGCTGGCATTCTCTCTCCCCTGTAATTTGGATGTGGCAGCATTGACTCAAAGGCTTCATCAACCTATGAGTCAAACCTTGACAGAGTCAGGCAACTCCGTGTGTGAAGATATCGACTCACAATCTACAGTCAACTCTTGTTGGGCCCCTCTACTTGTGTGTGACACAAACTCCGCACATCCCGTGGCATTTCGGTGACGTTTGTGTCGATTGCCAAAGCAGTCGGGCGGGAGGGGAAGATTTTGGCCAATTTGTGTGGAGGTGTTTCATCATCATCAGCGGTCACTCGAAACGAGTCTGACTGTCCTCTCATGGAGGAAGCCTGTGTGTGACTTTGTTTAACGTGGGGAGACTGGTACACAGACAGCCACCACACAGTCCTTGACAGATCTGGGTCAGGATCCAGTGGCATGGAGTCCAAGACGACCGGAGACCCTTTTCTGCCGCAGCCTTCATCCGCCTACCCAGCCGTTGTGACGTTAGCTCCACTAAGGTCAGCCATCGTCCTCCGCCTGTTCCACCGTTGAGGTCTTGGTTGGATTGGCTCTTTGTCAGAGACCTCCCCCTCGACCTTACCACCATGGGTGGCCCTACCAGGAGCATCGATAGCTCCAGACGGCATCGCTCTCAGGATCTTAAGGGGTTGGACAGGCTAGATGCAGGAAGATTGTTCCCGATGTAGGGGAAGTCCAGGACAAGGGTCACAGCTTAAGGATAAGGGGGAAATCCTTTAAAAACCGAGATGAGAAGAACTTTTTTCACACAGAGAGTGGTGAATCTCTGGAACTCTCTGCCACAGAAGGTAGTTGAGGCCACAGTTCATTGGCTATATTTAAGAGGGAGTTAGATGTGGCCCTTGTGGCTAAAGGGATCAGGGGGTATGGAGAGAAGGCAGGTACGGGATACTGAGTTGGATGATCAGCCATGATCATATTGAATGGCGGTGCAGGCTCGAAGGGCCGAATGGCCTCTACTCCTGCACCTAATTTCTATGTTTCTATGTTCCTATCTCAGGTCCACACGAGCTACTCCACCACCACAAGGGGACAATCAACGGGAATAAATTACCCAGTGTGGCACATATGTGTATTAGTTGTGTATTAGAAGCATGGAAACAGGCCCTTTGGCCCATCATGCCTGTGCTGGCCTTCAACCTCCCATTTCCACCACTCCTACCGTATTCTCCCTATATCCTCATCAACTCTCTGCAGATTCCACACCCCCACCTACACACTGTGTCAAACACATACTGGAGACCAAACATACTAAAGGAGCTCCTCTAGTATCTTTGCTGGAGACAATATACAACGGACAATTCATCTCCCAGCCTGCATGTCCTTGTGATTTGTTAGGAAACCCAGAGAGTGGTGAATCTGTGGAATTCCCTGCCACAGAGGGCAGTGGAGGCCAATTCACTGGATGGATTTAAGAGAGAGTTAGATAGAGCTCTAGGGGCTAGTGGAGTCAAGGGATATGGGGAGAAGGCAGGCACGGGTTATTGATTGGGGACGATCAGCCATGATCACAATGAATGGTGGTGCTGGCTCAAAGGGCCGAATGGCCTCTTCCTGCACCTATTGTCTATGTTTCTAAACTGGGTCACCCAATGGGAGACCCTCACTGTCACAGGGTGAATGTGCAAACTTGATGAGTGCGGGTGTCAGGGGTTATGGGGAGAAGGCAGGAGAATGGGGTTAGGAGGGAGAGATAGATCAGCCATATTGGGTGACGGAGTAGACTGGATGGGCCGAATGGTCTATTGCTGCTCCTCTCACTTAGACAATAGACAACAGGTGCAGGAGTAGGGCATTTGGCCCTTCGAGCGGCAGAATAGGCTGGATGGGCCAAATGGCCTAATTCTGCTCCTATGAACTAACCATACAGACAGCACAGGAGATAGGGATGGAATCCGGGTGTATAGAGTTGTGAGACTGTGGTTCTATCAGCTGTGTCGCTGTGCTAGCTGTAAACTGTTGCTTGAAACGGGTTCACCTCTTGAACTGAGTCCACACGTCAGCTTTGGAATGGCTAGCCTGATTTTTCCAAGGATCAGTGGACGAAATATTACAAAAAGAAACACCACAGACTCGACACCGATCCTGTCACACACACAAGCCCCCGCCTCTTTCCCACCTTGAAGACTTCCAACAAGTCACTGGTACAAGATCAAACTCTGGCTGATTTACATTTTGGCACTTGGCCATCATGCAACGGTTTAAGAAAACTATTTTTGGAAATTTTAATTAAGAAAATGAAGCAATCATGTCTTCTGACTGAAAGGAGTTACTATTTACCATGTGGAACCGCAAAGGGCAGGAATTGTTGAGGGAATATTCAAAGGGTGGCAGTGAGCTCGGCATGAAGCTTGTGTTCGTCGGAGTTAGTTTTCCCATCCACATACGAGGCTGGCTTCCACATTATGTTTCTTCCAGGTATACAATTGTGATAGGGCATGATAGGAGGGGTTAGGAGGGAGAGACAGATCAGCCATGATTGAATGGGAGAGTAGACTTGATGGACCGAATGGCCTAATTCTGCTCCAATCACTTATGATCTTGTGAGCTAAATAAGGAAATATCCCAGCACATTAAGTCCATGGACTTAATTGACTCTCTAAGTGAAGCCATTGTGCAGAAAGTCATACTGCACGGTCAGTTTAGTTACATAGAAACATTGGAAATAGGTGCAGAAGGAGGCCATTCAGCCCTTCGAGCCAGCACCGCCATTCATTGTGATCATCGCTGATCGTCCCCTATCAATAACCCGTGCCTGCCTTCTCCCCGTATCCCTTGATTCCACTAGCCCCTAGAGCTCTATCTAACTCTCTCTTAAATCCATCCAGTGACTTGGCCTCCACTGCCCTCTGTGTGGCAGGGAATTCCACAAATCCACAACTCTCTGGGTGAAAAGGTTTTTTCTCACCTCAGTCTTAAATGGCCTCCCCTTTATTCTAAGACTGTGTGTGTGGCCCCAGGTTCTGGACTCGCCCAACATTGGGAACATTTTTCCTGCATCTAGCTTGTCCAGTCCTTTTATAATTTTATATGTTTCTATAAGATTTCCCCCTCATCCTTCTAAACTCCAGTGAATACAAGCCCAGTCTTTTCAATCTTTCCTCATATGACAGTCCCGCCATCCGTTTAGAGATACAGCACGGAAACAGGCCACTCGGCCCTCCAACACAGCACTGACCAACAATCCCCGCACCCGACACACAGTAGTGACAACTTTTACCAAGCCAATCAGCTTACAAAACAGCACGGTATTTGGAGTGTGGGAAGAAACTGGAGCTCCCAGAGAAACCCCACGCAGGGGAGAACGTACAAACTCCGTACAGACAGCATCCATAGTCAGGATGGAACCCGGGTCTCTGGCACTGCGAGGCAGCAACTCTACCCTGTTCTGGTGAATAGTCACCAGCTGAATCATCCTCTCTCCTCAGTTACCACCTTGGCTTTTCACAGAAGTTATTCTGTAGGCATCTGAACCCAAGGAAGGTCAAATTATACCATATAACCATATAACAATTACAGCACGGAAACAGGCCATCTCGGCCCTACAAGTCCGTGCCGACACAACTTTTTTTCCCCTTAGTCCCACCTGCCTGCACTCATACCATAACCCTCCATTCCCTTCTCATCCATATGCCTATCCAATTTATTTTTAAATTATACCAACGAACCTGCCTCCACCACTTCCACTGGAAGCTCATTCCACACCGCTACCACTCTCTGAGTAAAGAAGTTCCTCCTCATGTTACCCCTAAACTTCTGTCCCTTAATTCTGAAGTCATGTCCTCTTGTTTGAATCTTCCCTACTCTCAAAGGGAAAAGCTTGTCCACATCAACTCTGTCTATCCCTCTCATCATTTTAAAGACCTCTATCAAGTCCCCCCTTAACCTTCTGCGCTCCAGAGAATAAAGACCTAACTTATTCAACCTATCTCTGTAACTTAGTTGTTGAAACCCAGGCAACATTCTAGTAAATCTCCTCTGTACTCTCTCTATTTTGTTGACATCCTTCCTATAATTGGGCGACCAAAATTGTACACCCATACTCCAGATTTGGTCTCACCAATGCCTTGTACAATTTTAACATTACATCCCAGCTTCTATACTCAACATCCCAGCTTCTATACTCATATAAGGAAGACACACACACAAAAAGCTGGAGTAACTCCGCGGGACAGGCAGCATCTCTGGGGACAAGGAATGGGTGACGTTTCAGGTCGAGACCCTCCTTAAGATTGCTTTAGGATGCATAAGACTAGAGAATTCGGAAAGCATAAGGAAGGGACCTCTCTCTCTCGATGATAGACAGATGAAACCACATTCTAGCAGTGAAAAAAGCTGAGGCTCAGCTAGTAGAGAGATCGAGACATGGGAATTGAGTTAAAAAAAACAAATAATATTGAGTTCAGGAGAAAGTGTTGAGGTGATTAGATTCGAGTTGACTTTGTGTCTGTTCTGACTAGAACATTACTGGCATGAGGCATTAAAATGTAACTTTTCTCTTTATCCCACTCAAATGATACTCTGGAGACAGAAGACTGCTGATGCAGGAGTATAGAGCCAAGTATAATGTATAATAGCTGGGCCGAAGGGCCTGTTTCTGCACTGTATCTCTAAACTTAACTAAACTAAACTAATCTAAAGCATTTGAGCTTGATAACTATTCTGCAAATAATATGTTTCTACCATAAGGAATATTTTGGAACAATTAAAACATTGAGGCGTAGGTTCACGAGATTGATCCCTGGGATGGCGGGACTGTCATATGAGGAAAGATTGAAAAGACTAGGCTTGTATTCACTGGAGTTTAGAAGGATGAGGGGGGGGGGGTTTCTTATAGAAACATATAAAATTATAAAAGGACTGGACAAGCTAGATGCAGGAAAAATGTTCTCAATGTTGGGCGAGTCCAGAACCAGGGGCCACACACAGTCTTAGAATAAAGGGGAGGTCATTTAAGACTGAGGTGAGAAAAAACTTTTTCACCCAGAGAGTTGTGAATTTATGGAATTCCCTGCCACAGAGGGCGGAGGAGGCCAAGTCACTGGATGGATTTAAGAGAGAGTTAGATAGAGCTCTAGGGGCTAGTGGAGTCAAGGGATATGGGGAGAAGGCAGGCACGGGTTATTGATTGGGGACGATCAGCCATGATCACAATGAATGGCGGTGCTGGCTCGAAGGGCCTCTTCCTGCACCTATTTTCTATGTTTCTATTCTGCAAATAATATTTTCCTACCATAAGGAATATTTAGGAACAATAAATACATCAGTTCCCAAATATTAATTCCATCTCCACCAGATATCCTGGCACCAGATTATAATTTCATTCCTTTGAAAGCAAACTCTTGCCATCACAGTGGTGAGCCTTGGAACCAATTTCAATTGATTTAAAACGTGTCTGCCTCATAATCTAATTGAAGTCTCTCTCACATCGATCACCTGAAATGGGAATTTCTGATACAATAACACACATATTAAGATTCTTCATTGTAAATTAAAACATATATAGCAAAATGAAGAATGATCATTTGGGAACTGGTACAACAGAGAGGATGTGACAAGGTCATGTTACAATCTGCTTGCCTTCATTATCAATTCCAGAACCAATCTCACCTGATCATTTTTTTGGAGGTACTATTTCACTTAAGTTCATTGCAAGCAATCAACAAGAAACAATTGGACATTTACCGGTGGTGTGCAGGGTATTAAAATATTTTTGAATAAATGTAATCTTTCCATCTTCGCCAATTTGAGCATCCTGCAAGAATTGGACCTTGGGGATATAATTTTCTATTTTAAACCCACGGCAAGAGTCAGAAACAATTTGCCATTAACCCTGCTGTTAATCTGGCTGATCTCCAGTTTTATAAAACTACACGTCCTACATTTAAATACGCTGCGATATTTCTAGACACAAAATGACGGCAAACATAGGCGACCATAAATGGCTTCAGTTCCACCAATAATTTTCCCAGCAACATTGGAGGTTGAAGGGAGACTTGACAGAGGTAAGTATTGATTGACTGACCAATTACTTGATGATTGATTGATGATTAATCGATTGGTTAGAAATATAGAAACATAGAAAATAGGTGCAGGCCATTTGGCCCTTCGAGCCTGCACCGCCATTCAATATGATCATGGCTGATCATCCAACTCAGTATCCCATCCCTGCCTTCTCTCCATACCCACTCATCCCTTTAGCCGCAAGGGCCACATCTAATTCCCTCTTAAATATAGCCAATGAACTGTGTGGCCTCAACTACCTTCTGTGGCAGAGAATTCCACAGATTCACCACTCTCTGTGTGAAAAATGTTGGTCCTAAAAGTCTTCCCTCTTATCCTTAAATTGTGATCCCTAGTTCCGGACTTCCCCAACATCGGGAACAATCTTCCTGCATCTAGCCTGTCCAACCCCTTAAGAATTTTGTAAGTTTCTATAAGATCCCCCCCCTCAATCTTCTAAATTCTAGCGAGTACAAACCGAGTCTATCCAGTCTTTCTTCATATGAAAGTCCCGCCATCCCAGGAATCAGTTTGGTGAACCTTCTCTGTACTCCCTCTATGGCAAGAATGTCTTTCCTCAGATTAGGAGACCAAAACTGTACGCAATACTCCAGGTGTGGTCTCACCAAGACCCTGTACAGCAGCAGTAGAACCTCCCTGCTCCTATCCTCAAATCCTTTTGCTATGAATGCTAACATACCATTCGCCTTGATTGATTGATTGAAGTAAAAATATGGGAGGAGTAGATAGGGTAGACAGTCAGAAGCTTTATCCACTGGTTCCATGGTCCTTTACTGTCACTTTTACCGAGGTCCAGAGAAATTTGATCAAGCCTGGTCTCAGGGTGTTGATGTCCAGCACTAGAGAGCACAGCTATAAGCAGAGAGGGAGAAAGTTTGATGGAAGTTTTTTTACACAAAGGGCGGTGGGTATCTGGAACACATTGACAGGGGTGGTGGTGGAATCAGATACAATAGTGGTGTTTAAGAGGCTTTTAGGCACATGGAATAGAGAGATATGGCTCATGTACTGGCAGATGACATCAGTTTAACTTGGCATCATGTTCATGTTGAGGGCCGAATGGCCTGTTCCCGTGCTGTACTGTTTAATGACCTACTATTGCAGCTTTCCATGTCTCATCTTCCCTGACTATGATGTCCCACTTCTTCTGAGGTGAAAAAACCTACTTTGTTCAAGAAGGAACTGCAGATGCTGGAAAATCGAAGGTAGATAAAAATGCTGGAGAAACTCAGCGGGTGAGGCAGCATCTATGGAGCGAAGGAAATAGGCAACGTTTCGGGTTGAGACCCTGAATCAGTCTGAAGAAGGGTTTCGGACCAAAACGTTGCCTATTTCCTTTGCTCCATAGATGCTGCCGTACCCGCTGAGTTTCTCCAGCATTTTTGTCTACCCTCATCAGCCTGGACTCTTTTACGGAACAGCATCTAATATTTCGCTTGGGCAGCTTCCAGCCCAGTGGTGTGAATCTTGAATTCTCTAACTTCAACTAACTCCGGCATTCCCTCTCTCCCACCCAAGTCGCAGCAGATTCCCCTTCACACCCAACAAACAACTTCCTTTTTCATCGGTACTTTTTTGCATATCTTTCATTCATTAGTGCTACATCTCTCTACAACACTCTATTTTCCCATTCCCCTGACTAGTCTGAAGAAGGATCTCGACCCGAAACGTCACCCATTCCTTCTCTCCAGAGATGCTGCCTGTCCCGCTGAGTTACTCCAGCTTTTTGTATCTATCTTCGGTTTAAACCAGCATCTGCAGTTCCTTCCTACGCAATAATATTTGTGTTATTGATAGTTATAAGTTCATAACTTCATAAGTGAAAGGAACAGAATTAGGCCATTTGGCCCATCAAGTCTACCCCACCATTCAATCATGGCTGATCTATCTCTCACTCCAAACCCTATTCTCCTGCCTTCTCCCCATAATCATTCACAACTCTGGGTGAAAATATTTCAGTCCTAAATGACCTACCCCTTATTCTTAAACTGTGTGACCCCTGGTTCTGGACTCCCCCAACATCGGGAACATATTTCCTACATCTAGCCTGTCCAATCCCTTAAGAATTTTGTATGTTTCTCTCAGATCTCCTCTCATCCTAAATTCCAGTGAATACAAGATACAAGATACAAGATACAAGATTAATTGTCATTTGGACCCCTTGAGGTCCAAACGAAATGCCGTTTCTGCAGCCATACATTACAAACAAATAGACCCAAGACACAACATAATTTACATAAACATCCCTCACATCGCTGTGATGGAAGGCCAAATAAACTTATTCTCCACTGCACTCTCCCTGCCCTCTCCCCCCCCCCCCCCCCCCCCCCGATACCAGAGTCAGAGTCAAAGTCAAAGCCCCCGGCTGGCGATGGCAATTGTCCCGCGGCCATTAAAGCCACGCCGGGTGGTGCGAGGTCGCACACCGGGTCTTGGTGTTAGAGCCCCCGGTGTGCGCTCGCAGAGTCCCGCGGCCATTCCAAGCCGCGCGGGGCGGTGATGTTAGGCCCCGCTCCAGGAGCTCTTCAACCCCGCAACTCGGGCGGGAGAAGTCGCCGTTGCGAGAGCCCTGAAAAGCGATCTCCCTCCAGGGACCTGCGGGCTCCCGGTGCCGCCGTCCGCAGACCCGCAGTTGCAGTTGCAGCCTCCGAATCTCCGGTCGGGCCGCAGCAGCAGCAGCAGCAGCAGCGCTCCTCCACCGCTCCACCCGCTCCGGACTCGGCCAGCCCCGCGACGGTGACGGTGAGTCGTCGGCACCAGAGCCCCCGGTCTTCTGTTGGAGGCCGCTCCTCATTGCAGCCCCGACGACAACGTAGACCCGACAAAGAAAAGGTCGGGTCTCCCGTGCAGGGAGAGATTTAAAAGTTTCCCCCTCCTTCCCACCCCATGTACCCCCCCCCCCCCCCCCCCCCCCCCCCCCCCCCCCCCCCCCCCCCCCCCCCCCCCCCACACACCCCAACAAAAACTAACAAAAACTACATAAAAACATAGACAGAAAATAATAAAACGCGGACGGGCTGCAGAAGCCGCTGCTGACGAGAGTCGCGCCGCCCACCGGATACAAGCCCAGTCAGCCCATTCTTCCATCATAGGTCAGCTCTGCCACCCTGTTGAACCTACGCTGCGCTCCCTCAAAAGCAAGAATATCCTTCCTCAAATTAGGAGACCAAAACAGCACACAATACTCTAGGTGTTTAAGAAGGAACTGTAGATGCTGGAAAATCGAAGGTAGACAAGAATGCTGGAGAAACTCAGAGGGTGCAGCAGCATCTATGGAGCGAAGGAAATAGGCAACGTTTCGGAAGGTACAGGATAGTGAGTTGGATGATCAGCCATGATCATATTGAATGGCAGTGCAGGCTCGAAGGACCGAATGGCCTACTCCTGCACCTATTTTCTATGTTTCTATGAGAGGGTTTCGGCCCAAAACGTTGCCTATTTCCTTCGCTCCATAGATGCTGCAGCACCCGCTGAGTTTCACAATACTCTAGGCGTGATCTCACCAGAGCCCTGTACAACTGCAGTAGGACCTCACGAGACATTAGATGTCTCTGCATCCACTCTGCTATCGACAGGACGAGAGGCAGCCCTGAGATCTCATGCTGGGATTAACTGTTTTAGCGTGGCCATGTATTGGATATTATACTCGGCATATCCTCGGCCAACCAGTCAGAGGGACCGAAGATGTTCCGCTTGAGTTGGAAAAAGCTGCTGAAAAGCAAAAGTAGACTTAAAGGCTCAAACCTAGCTGATTAATAGATCAATAACATTAAAAGGCTCTCTGCCTTGTGAGCAGTGGAGAGACAGGTCTAGCAGTCTCACTGATGTGTACCACAGTCCTTCAGATAAACCTGTCTCCCCTCCTGTTCAGAGGTAACCAGCAAGCACCCCTTCATTATTCTTTAAATCAATGGCATTAAGCCCGTCTTTATCATACATATTGATTAACACAGAGAGGTTGTAAATAGGCTTTTGTTTCCCCCGTTGAAAATGGCTCTGAGCCCCTGGTCAAGGTCAGACTGTGAGGTGTGGTTCCTGATGCGGAGGGAGGAAGACTATCATGCCCCTGTCCCACTTAGGAAACCTGAACGGAAACCTCTGGAGACTTTGCGCCCCACCCAAGGTTTCCGTGCGGTTCCCGGAGGTTTTTGTCAGTCCCCCCACCTGCTTCCACTACCTGCAACCTCCGGCAACCACCTGCAACCTCCAGTCTAATTGAAAAATATTAGAGCATGCAAACAAAAAGTTTATTTTGATTTTAAAAAGAGGTCTGTTTCCCCCGATGAGCAAACGTCTCCGTGAGAATAAACCTTGCGTTGTAACTCTTTGCTGATCCATTCAAACATGGCCAGACTCCAAGAGCCAAGTGTCAAGTGTGTTTTAAATGTCATATGCAACGGGACGAGAAAAATGGCATTCTTATTTGTTGCCGCTTCACAGACCCATTAATTGCATCACACAACAAGTAAACATCAATATATCACCAGTTGTGTATAAAGCAGAAATGATAGAGTGGGCCAAAGTTTGCAGGACAACCTTAATGTGCAAAATGATATAGAAACATAGAAGGTAGACAAAAGTGCTGGAGAAACTCAGCGGTTGCAGCAGCATCTATGGAGCGAAGGAAATAGGCAACGTTTCGGGCCGAAACCCGGAAGGAAATAGGCAACGTTTCGGGCCGAAACCCGGACGGGTTTCGGGCCGAAACATTGCCTATTTCCTTCGCTCCATAGATGCTGCTGCACCCGCTGAGTTTCTCCAGCCAAAACCCTTCTCAGACTCACAGAAACGTAGAAAATAGGCGCAGGAGGAGGCCATTCGGCCCTTCAAGCCAGCACCGCCATTCATTGTGATCATGGCTGATCGTCCCCAATCAATAACCCGTGCCTGCCTTCTCCCCATATCCCCTTGACTCCGCTAGCCCCTAGAGCTCTATCTAACTCTCTCTTAAATCCATCCAGTGACTTGGCCTCCACTGCCCTCTGTGGCAGGGAATTCCACAAATTCACAACTCTGGGGTGAAAAAGTTTTTTCTCACCTCAGTCTTAAATGGCCTCCCCTTTATTCTAAGACTGTGTGTGGCCCCTGGTTCTGGACTTGCCCAACATTGGGAACATTTTTCCTGCATCTAGCTTGTCCAGTCCTTTTATAATTTTATATGTTTCTATAAGATATCCCCTTTGGTTCTATAAGATAATGTGATATTAATCCTGCAATATCCATTAGTTGGGGGCTGAGGTCCGGGACGTGCAGGTTGGCTCAAGAACCTGATGGTCAATGGGCAGTCACAGTGGCCCAGCGGTAGAGTTGCGAGTTCGATCCCGACTACGGGCGCTGTCTGTACGGAGTTTGCACGTTCTCCCCGTGACCTGCGTGGGTTTTCACTGAGATCTTCGGTTTCCTCCCACACTCCAAAGACGTACAGGTTTTGTAGGTTACCTAGTCCTATCTAGCTCTCCGATCTTGAAAGCATCCAGAGAACCTGCCTCCACCGCCCTCTGAGGCTGAGAATTCCACAGACTCGCCACTCTCTGTGAGAAAAAGTGTTTCCTCGTCTCCGTTCTAAATGGCTTACCCCTTATTCTTAAACTGTGTGTGTGTGGCCCCTGGTTCTGGACTCCCCCAACATCAGGAACATGTTTCCTGCCTCTACCGTGTCCAAACCCTTAACAATCTTATATGTTTCAATGTGATCCCCTCTCATCCGTCTAAACTCTAGAGTGTACAAGCCCAGCTGCTCCATTCTCTCAGCATATGGCAGTCCGGGTTTATAGGTTAATTGGCTTGGCATAAATGTAAATTTTCCTTAGTGTGTGTAGGATAGTGTTAGTGTGTGGGGATCGCTGGTCGGCACGGACCCATTAGGTCAAAGGGCCTGTTTCCACGCTGTATCTCTAAACTTAACTAAAACTAAACTAAACTAAACTTAGGGTGGAACACTGGTGCAGCAGTAGATTTGTTGCCTCACAGCTCCTGAGACTCCAGTTCGATCCTGACCACGGGTGTCTAACTTTCACCACATGGGTTTTCTCCGGGTGCTCCGGTTTCCTCCCACATTCCAAAGACGTACAAGTTAATTAGTTTCAGTAAGTTGTAGGAAGGCATTAGTGTGCGGGGTCCGTAGGTGGGCCCAGACTCGGTGGGTCGAAGGGCCTGTTTCCACACTCTATCTCTCAACTAAACAAAACAAAACTAAACTACACTCTCCAAAGTTAATTCTCTATTGAGAGAAAATAAGTTGCTTGGCTGGGATGTAATGTTAAAATTGTACAAGGCATTGGCGAGACCAAATCTGGAGTATGGTGTACAATTTTGGTCGCCAAATTATAGGAAGGATGTCAACAAAATAGAGAGAGTACAGAGGAGATTTACTAGAATGTTGCCTGGTTTTCAACAACTAAGTTACAGAGATAGGTTGAATAAGTTAGGTCTTTATTCTCTGGAGCGCAGAAGGTTAAGGGGGGACCTGATAGAGGTCTTTAAAATGATGAGAGGGATAGACAGAGTTCATGTGGACAAGCTTTTCCCTTTGAGAATAGGGAAGATTCAAACAAGAGGACATGACTTCAGAATTAAGGGACAGAAGTTTAGGGGTAATATGAGGGGGAACTTCTTTACGCAGAGAGTGGTAGCGGTGTGGAATGAGCTCCCAGTGGAAGTGGTGGAAGCAGGTTCATTGGTATCATTTAAAAATAAATTGGATAGGCATATGGATGAGATGGGAATGGAGGGTTATGGTATGAGTGCAGGCAGGTGGGACTAAGGGGAAAAAAAATTTGTTCGGCATGGACTTGTAGGGCCGAGATGGCCTGTTTCCGTGCTGTAATTGTTATATGGTTATATGGTTAACAAAGAACAAATGGGATGGATGTCATTGCCCTGAGAGCTAGCATAAGACTCAACGGCCTGAATGGCCTCTTCCCGCAGTCTCAGATTTGAGCTTGCGATCCACTTTAACATCTCAGTGAATTTCCACATCTCAGTAGCTAGCGGATGCCCAGTATCTCTCTCACAATTGGATACAGAAGACTGTATGGAGTTATTTGAGGAAAGTTCTCCCCAGGGTCCTCCTTAATATTCATCGGGCAATCACATTTGCTTTCTGAAGGATCTTCCAGTATGAAGTTCGGCTGTCGAGATTTCTACAGTGAACACATCAAATGGTATTTCACAGACTATTAAACGTTGGCGGAGATCCAGTGGTAGGTTCTATGTAAATGAAAAATCCCTCATCTTTCGTTACCTTAGTGAAGTGACACAAGGAATGTTTTAACTTAATGGCGTTTAAAGGATTTGCACTTAATTGCATTCCGATATCATTCCCTCTCCACGTAGATTTTCACCCCACTTAATAATAAGCAACTCTTAAAAGAGGCTTTTCAAAAACGCAACTTCAGTGAAAGATGAATGACACCTTTCATTATAATCAGCAGTATTATTAATACTGCACAGAAAAGTTATTTATTCTCAAACTGTGACAGTGTTCCATTGGTGATTCCTCTTTAAGCCTCTTTGCCCTTGATAGTGTTAAGATAGTGTCCCAGACCAACCCTGGCGATTCTCTTCAGCGCCAGTCAACCTTTGGTGAATTAGCACATGATTTATATCTGAAACATTTCCTTTAAGATTTTTGCATTCAAAAGTAATTCCTCGATAGAAACATAACATGAATCTCAATATTTGAAAGAGCCGGCAAACAATTTAATATCGTGGATGTCTTCCAGAGTAATTATCTCATTCTTGTGTTTGTAATAGTCTTCAAACAGATGCTTCTTTCGATTTTTTTTCCCACAGAGAGCAAGGCCTGGGATAGAACCAAGAATGTTGGCATGGTGGCACAGCGGTAGAGTTGCTGCCTTACAGAGCTTGCAGCGCCAAAGACCGGGGTTCGAACCCGACTACGAGTGCTGTCTGTGCGGAGTTTGCACGTTCTCCCCGTGATCTGCGCGGATTTTGTCCGAGATCTTCGGTTTCCTCCCACACTCCAAAGCAATACACAATAGACAACAGAGAATAGGTGCAGGAGTAGGCCATTCGGCCCTTCAAACCAGCACCGCCATCCAATGTGATCATGGCTGATCATCCCCAATCAGTACCCCGTTCCTGCCTTCTCCCCATATCCCCTGACTCCGCTATCTTTAAGAGCCCTATCTAGCTCTCTCTTGAAAGCATCCAGAGAACCTGCCTCCACTGCCCTCTGTGACAGAGAATTCCACAGACTCACAACTCACAAAAAGTGTTTCCCCATCTTCGTTCTAAATGGCTTACTCCTTATTCTTAAACTGTGTGTGCGGCCCCTGGTTCCGGACTCCCCCAACATCGGGAACATGTTTCCTGCCTCTAGCGTGTCCAAACCCTTAACAATCTTATATGTTTCAATACGATTCCCTCTCATCCTTCTAAACTCCAGAGTATACAAGCCCAGCTGCTCCATTCTCTCAGCATATGACAGTACAGGTTTGTAGGTTAATTAGCTTGGCATAAATGTATATTGTCCCTAGTGTGTGTAGGATAGTGTTAGTGTGCGTGGATCGCTGGTCGGTGCGGACTCGATGGGCCGAAGGGCCTCTTTCTGTGCTGTATCTCCAAAACTAAAAACCAAATTGCTAGAGAGACTCACAACAGATCAGGCAACTTCCAGGGAATGAGAATCGCGGAGTGAACATTACAGAAGAGAGTCCGTTCTTCAGAATTGATTGGAAGAATTGATTGAATGATACAGCATGGAAACAGGCCCTTCGGCCCTCTGATTCCATGCTGAACATCAAACACTAGTTCCATGTTATCCCACTTTTAGATTCATAGAGTGATACAGTGTGGAAACTGGCACGTCCACCCAACTTGCCCACCCAGCCACCATGTCCCATCTACACTAGTCCCACCTGCCTGCATTTGGTCCATATCCCTCCAAACATTTCCTATCTGTCTAATTGCTTCTTAAACATTGGGATCGTACCTGCCTCAACTACTTCTTCCAGCAGCTCGTTCCATACACCCACCACTCTTTGCATGGAAATGATACACCTCATATACCTATTAAATCTTTTCCCTTCCCTTTGCATGCTCTGAAACGTCACCTATCCATGTTCTCCACAGATGCCATGTTCTCCACAGATGCTGCCTGACCCGCTGAGTTACTCCAGCACTCTGTGTCTGTCTTCAGAATAATGAAGTCATTCAGAACCATTGGGGATATAAATGTCCACCTCCACACTTCATCCTCCAGCGTTTGTGCAAATCAGACCAACATCCGTGATCGCTAATTATTTGTTTGATAATGATGGCTTTAAAGAGGATTAGACACGAGTCAACAGGGAATTAATTATTTTTTTCTCCCAGCTGGACCAGCCTAATATCTGCATTGTCCTCCAAGGCACGATCTCCCCACGTTCTCAGAGTCATGCCAGCTTTAATGTTTCTTAAAATATCACACCTTTGGGACCAGGGTCCAGGGGCAGCGCTTGTAAACGGATGGAAAGTACAACAGGCTGGCGAGTTCCAGGGAAGGGAAGTGGAAAACCAGCGATCCCAACAATTTTGTCTTTCACTTCAGATAATTCAGATTCAGATTCAGATTCAATTTAATTGTCATTGTCAGTGTACAGTACAGAGACAACGAATAACATGTTTAAATACTGAACCTCCGCAGAAATTAAAACCTATGGTTATTGTGGCTGCAGCAGTGTGTCATGGAATGTAGTGAGTACAGTGTGTAGTGAACACAGTTAGTAGTGAACACAGTGTGTACACAGTGTGTAGTGAACACAGTTAGTAGTGAACACAGTTAGTAGTGAACACAGTTAGTAGTGAACACAGTGTGTAGTGAACACAGTGTGTAGTGAACACAGTGAGTAGTAGTGAGTGAACACAGTGTGTAGTGAACACAGTGTGTAGTGAACACAGTTAGTAGTGAACACAGTGTGTAGTGAACACAGTGTGTAGTGAACACAGTTAGTAGTGAACACAGTGTTGTGAACACAGGGTGTGTTGATCACAATTAGTAGTCATCATAGTGTAAAATTATCACAGTGTGTAGTGATCACAGCCAACAGTGACCATGTGGGACATCCCCGGGTGCTCCGATTTCTGGCCACGCTCCAAAGACGTACAAAGACGTGCGGTCTGAAGGTCAATTGGCCTCGGTAGAGATTGTAAATTGCCCCTAGCGTGTAGAATAGGGCTAGTATACAGGCGATCGCTGATCAGCGCGGACTGAAGGGCCTGTTTCCACTATCTCTAAACCAAAATAAAAGCCAAACCTGAAAGAAAAGTGTTGAAGAGTAGCAAAGGATGAGGTCAGAAGGGGAGATTGTTTGAGGATATCCAACGTTTGGAGAATTCAATGTTCGAACCATTGATTTGTTAGCCAAGTTCTGTAGGGGTGTCAGTGTGGTAAATCTTATCTGAACATTCTCATGAATTAAAATCCATTTTTAAATACAGAGATAGTACTGTACACAATACTCCACGTGTCCGATATAATTGAGCACAAAATGCTGGAGTAACTCAGCGGGACAGGCAGCATCTCTGGAGAGAAGGAATGGGTGATGTTTTGGGTCGAGACCCTTCTTCAGACTGATCCGAAACGTCACCCATTCCTTCTATCTAGAGATGTTGCCCGTCCCGCTGAGTTACTCCAGCATTTTGTGTCTACCTTCGATTTTAAACCAGCATCTGCAGTTTTTTCCTTCACATAATTGAGCAAAACCTCGATACCTTCTCGTTCAATTCCCCTTGCAGAATGTAATAACACTAATGTTAGCTTTCTTAATTACTTTCCGCAGATGCAAACAGACCATTTCCGCATTGTGAGCCAGATCCCTCAACATCTCAGATATTTGTACTCTCTCCCTATTAAGTATCACAGGCCTCTCTTTTATATTTTCTGCCAAAGTACGAAATGTCCCTTCATCTCCAAGTTTGCGGATGACACTAAGCTGGGGGGCAGTGTTAGCTGTGAGGAGGATGCTAGGAGACTGCAGGGTGACTTGGATAGGCTGGGTGAGTGGGCAAATGTTTGGCAGATGCAGTATAATGTGGATAAATGTGAGGTTATCCATTTTGGTGGCAAAAACAGGAAAGCAGACTATTATCTAAATGGTGGCCGATTGGGAAAGGGGGAGATGCAGCGAGACCTGGGTGTCATGGTACACCAGTCATTGAAGGTAGGCATGCAGGTGCAGCAGGCAGTAAAGAAAGCGAATGGTATGTTAGCTTTCATTGCAAAAGGATTTGAGTATAGGAGCAGAGAGGTTCTACTGCAGTTGTACAGGGTCTTGGTGAGACCACACCTGGAGTATTGCGTACAGTTTTGGTCTCCAAATCTGAGGAAGGACATTATTGCCATAGAGGGGAGTGCAGAGACGGTTCACCAGACTGATTCCTGGGGATGTCAGGACTGTCTTATGAAGAAAGACTGGATAGACTTGGTTTATACTCTCTAGAATTTAGAAGATTGAGAGGGGGATCTTATAGAAACTTACAAAATTCTTAAGGGGTTGGACAGGCTAGATGCAGGAAGATTGCTCCCGATGTTGGGGAAGTCCAGGACAAGGGGTCACAGCTTAAGGATAAAGGGGGAAATCCTTTAAAACGAAGATGAGAAGAACTTTTTTTCACGCAGAGAGTGGTGAATCTCTGGAACTCTCTGCCACAGAGGGTAGTTGAGGCCAGTTCATTGGCTATATTTAAGAGGGAGTTAGATGTGGCCCTTGTGGCTAAGGGGATCAGGGGGTATGGAGAGAAGGCAGGTACGGGATACTGAGTTGGATGATCAGCCATGATCATATTGAATGGCGGTGCAGGCTCGAAGGGCCGAATGGCCTCTACTCCTGCACCTAATTTCTCTATGTTTCTATGTTTCATTAGGGTTCGGTTTAGGTGCAGCTTAGGTGTATCATTGTCGCTGAGTTCAGTGGTTCAAAGGCACTTATCTGTCACATACGTAACTGCACAATGAAATCCTCAGCGTACATCTACTCTTTGCTTGGTATCCAATCCAGTTTAGAGATATAGCGTGGAAACAGGCCCTTCGGTCCATCGAATCCGTGCCGACCAGCGATCACCCGTACACAAACAAGTCAAGTCAAGAGTTTTTTAATCATGTGCTCCAGATAGGACAATGAAATTCTTGCATTGCTTTGTAACTTTAAACCCCTGTCCCACTGTACGAGTTCATTCCAAGCGCTAATTCTCCCGAGTTTGCCCTGATTCGAACGCGGAGATTTACGGTAATGGCCACTCGTCGGTACTCGGGGCTCTCGTGGACATTTTTGCATCATGTTGAAAAATCTTCACGAGTCTTCCCGTGCTTACCTGCCGTTAGCGAGTCTTCCCGAGTACCTGCCGTTAGCGTTACGAGCCGCTAAGAGACGTCCCCGAGCTCCGACTCCGACGTACCCGCTACGTCCATTCTCCGTGCTTACCACGAGTTTGATTTTTATTAAACTCGGGAGAGCTCTTGGAATGAACTCGTACTGTGGGACAGGGCTATCACCTAAACAAGTCAAGTCAAGTCAAGTCAAGTCACTTTTATCTCTATAACACATTTAAAAGACAACTCTGTTTAAGAGGGAACTGCAGATGCTGGAGAATCGAAGGTTACACAAAAAAGCTGGAGAAACTCAGCGGGTGCAGCAGCATCTATGGAGCGAAGGAAATAGGCAACGTTTCGGGCCGAAACCCTTCTAAAAGACAACTCTCGTTGGCCAAAGTATTTTACATTGGTGGAGGTACTGACATTAAACAACAGAGGTTCACACCTTTTTAACTTACCTAAACTTCTTTAAGGAGAAACCTGTGTTAGTAAATACACTCCCAACATCATTGCATGGTGATTAATATTTCTAAAGCACCTGATCTGTATGGCAGGCTAAATACTTTAAACAACATGCACTTCAGAAAGATCACAATTGGGTCTAATTAATGCACGTTTTGTATTCATTCCCTGCCCTCAGTGAACGAGCTGCCAGCGTTTGACAAGGTCAATGCGTCACTCCTGGGAAGTGGAGCTGTGTTTCACTCTGTGTAATTGTGGGAGTGTTTGTGCATTGGGACGGCTGTCAGAGTCTTTATTCTGGACTGAATGATGTGTCCAGTTTGTGTGTCGTTTACCCTTCCCTTGCTCAGCGTCTCAGAGGGCGGTGGAGGCAGGTTCTCTGGATGCTTTCAAGAGAGAGCTAGATAGGGCTCTTAAAGATAGCGGAGTCAGGGGATATGTGGGGAGAAGGCAGGAACGGGGTACTGATTGAGGATGATCAGCCATGATCACATTTGTCTTTGATCAGACTTTGCTGGCTGTACCTTGCACTAAACGTTATTCCCTTATCAGGTATCTGTACACTGTGTATGGCTCGATTGTTGATGAGATGAGAAAAACATCTTGAAGGGCCGAATGGCCTACTCCTGCACCTACAGAAACATAGAAACATAGAAAATAGGTGCAGGAGCAGGCCATTTGGCCCTTCAAGATGTTTTTCTCATCTCATCTACAATCGAGCCACACACAGTGTACAGATACCTGATAAGGGAATGACGTTTAGTGCAATGTAAAGCCCGATCAAAGATAGTCCGAGGGTCACCAATGAGGTAGATAGTAGTTCAGCACTGCTCTCTGGTTGTGGTAGGATGGTTCAATTGCCTGATAATAGCTGGGAAGAACCTCTCCATGAATCTGGAGGTGATATATTTTAAATATAAGTCTTGTGTGGTGCGTTGTTAACTTATGAGCTGTCTGGTGTTAAGGCTGCTAGCTGTTAATATCTCCAGTGGGAATGAAAACATTGCTTTCTTTATCTTAAATAGTGTTCTTTTGATATAAAAAATACATTATCCTAATTCTTACAGCACCAATGTGGAAGACAGACAGAAAGCGAGTGTTGTAATAACTCTTTCACTGAGTAAGCCTTCACCTACATACAGATTGCGAATGGTATGTTAGCTTTCATTGCAAAAGGATTTGAGTATAGGAGCAGAGAGGTTCTACTGCAGTTGTACAGGGTCTTGGTGAGACCACACCTGGAGTATTGCGTACAGTTTTGGTCTCCAAATCTGAGGAAGCACATTATTGTCATAGAGGGAGTGCAGAGACGGTTCACCAGACTGATTCCTGGGATGTCAGGACTGTCTTATGAAGAAAGACTGGATAGACTTGGCTTATACTCTCTAGAATTTAGAAGATTGAGAGGGGATCTTATAGAAACTTACAAAATTCTTAAGGGGTTGGACAGGCTAGATACAGGAAGATTGTTCCCGATGTTCGGGAAGTCCAGGACAAGGGGTCACAGCTTAAGGATAAAGGGGAAATCCTTTAAAACCGAGATGATAAGAACATTTTTCACACAGAGAGTGGTGAATCTCTGGAACTCTCTGCCACAGAGGGTAGTTGAGGCCACAGTTCATTGGCTATATTTAAGAGGGAGTTAGATGTGGCCCTTGTGGCTAAGGGGATCAGAGGGTATGGAGAGAAGGCAGGTATGGGATACTGAGTTGGATGATCAGCCATGATCATATTGAATGGCAGTGCAGGCTCGAAGGGCCGAATGGCCTACTCCTGCACCTGATTTCTATGTTTCTATGTTTCTAAGATAGATTCTTGATTAGTACGGGTGTCAGGGGTTATGGGGAGAAGGCAGGAGAATGGTGTTAGGAGGGAGAGATAGATCAGCCATGATTGAATGGCGGGGTGGACTCGACGGGCCGAATGGCCTGATTCTTCTCCTATCACTTACGAACATAAACACATTTTCAATGCTTAAGAAGAAACTGCAGATGCTGGAAAATCGAAGGTAGACAAAAATGCTGGAGAAACTCAGCGGGTGAGGCAGCATCTATGGAGCGAAGGAAATAGGCAACGTTTCTTCAGACTAATGAAGGGTTTCGGCCTGAAATGTTGCCTATTTCCTTCGCTCCACAGATGCTGCTGCACCCGCTGAGTTTCTCCAGCATTTTTGTCGACCAAGTCTAAAGTCTCAACTGCACGAGGGTTTGGCAAGTGAGAATTACAAAACTAAATCCTAAAAAAACAATTAGGTATACAAAGAACCCTAATTATCTCTAAACATTAAAACAAATTAATAAAATATTCTGAAGGGACTTCAACAGAAAGTGGAAAGATAGTTTGAGAATAGGGCCATTAAGAAATGGACAGAGTATAACAAGGGTAGCCATTCTAAAATAACAAAAATATTAATATTGACTGATTACTTTGCTTCCATATTTACCAGCGGGACAAATTGAGATGACACGATATCAGGCTATAGATTAAAGTTTATAGAAGCTCCGTGAAAATAAAAAGAAATTATAAATGAAACTAAATAAACTCAGAGGATGAACCTGCCCTGACATGAAAAATAGATGGGGCTGAGAAATAGAATTTAATTGATAATTTGTTGAAAATATGTAGTGCTACAGGATGGCTGGAGGAACTGCCCAGGGAGTTACAGCATGTAATAGTCAGCAGAATCAGAGTGGTCAGGAAGTAATGGGCTTCTTATTAAAGGAGGAGAGAAAAAAACGTGGAACATTAAACAGAGAGGGAGAGACCCTTCCCCTCAGCTAGCTATGAGGAGTGGGAGACTGCAACCTTCACGAGGTCCACCCTGTGTCGACTAATGCAATCAATATAGAGAGAGTACAGAGGAGATTTACTAGAATGTTGCCTGGGTTTCAGCAACTAAGTTACAGAGAAAGGTTGAACAAGTTAGGGCTTTATTCTTTGGAGCGCAGAAGGTTAAGGGGGGACTTGATAGAGGTTTTTAAAATGATGAGAGGGTTTTGATGTGGAAAAGCTTTTCCCACTGAGAGTAGGGAAGATTCAAACAAGAGGACATGACTTGAGAATTAAGGGACTGAAGTTTAGGGGTAACATGAGGGGGAACTTCTTTACTCAGAGAGTGGTGGCTGTGTGGAATGAGCTTCCAGTGAAGGTGGTGGAGGCAGGTTCGTTTTTATCATTTAAAAATAAATTGGATAGTTATATGGATGGGAAGGGAATGGAGGGTTATGGTCTGAGCGCAGGTAGATGGGACTAGGGGAGATTATGTGTTCGGCACGGACTAGAAGGGTCGAGATGGCCTGTTTCCGTGCTGTAATTGTTATATGGTTATATCAACTCGACTTGCACAAACGGAAGATCAAATAGAACAAGTTGTCCAACAACTTTAGGCTGTGCACGCCACACGGAATAAGAGGAAGCATTTCTACATTTCCTTCGAGACACAAAAGGCTGGAGTAACTAGGTGGGACAGGCAGCATCTCTGGAGAGAAGGAATGGGTCTGAAGAAGGGTCTCGACCCGAAACGTCACCCATTCCTTCTCTCCAGAGATGCTGCCTGTCCCGCTGAGTTACTCCAGCATTTTGTATCTGTCTTTCTACACATTTCCTCTTCATTTCCTTATTATCGTCTGCTTTGATCTGTCCCTTTCACACCTCACCCTTCCATATCTCCATGTCTCCCTGTCCCCTGACTCAGTCTGAAGAAAGTTCCCGACCCAAAATGTCACCTGTCCATGTTCTCCACAGATGCTGCCTGACCCGCTGAGTTACTCCAGCACTCTGTGAAACGTCACCTATCCATGTTCTCCACAGATGCTGCCTGACCCGCTGAGTTACTCCAGCACTCTGTGAAACGTCACCTATCCATGTTCTCCACAGATGCTGCCTGACCCGCTGAGTTACTCCAGCACTCTGTGAAACGTCACCTATCCATGTTCTCCACAGATGCTGCCTGACCCGCTGAGTTATGGTGCAGCAGCATGTATGGAGCGAAGGAAATAGGCAACGTTTCGGGCCGAAACCCTTCTGGAAATAGGCAACGTTTTGGGCCGAAACCCGGAAGGGTTTTGGCCCGAAACGTTGCCTATTTCCTTCACTCCATAGATGCCGCTGCACCCGCTGAGTTACTCCAGCACTCTGTGTCTATCATTGGTCTAAACTAGCATCTGCAGTTCCTTTTTATTACAACTGTAATGAACTTTGTTCAGCAGAGTACACCCCTCTACCAGAGTACACAAACAAACTGAGCTTTCTGGCAAAGAGCAAGGAATAAAAGGATATGGAGCATGTGCAGGAAGATGAGATCAGTTTAATTTCGCATGGGGGTCAGCACAAACATTGTGGGCTGAAGGGCCTGTTCCTATGCTGTACTGTTCTATGTTCTGTGTAGAATAAGGGGAGATAAATCTATAGAGGGGAGGAGGGAGAGGGAGAGGGGGAGAGGGGGAGAGGGAGAGAGAGGAGAGGGTGAGAGGGAGGGGGGGGGGAGGGGGAGAGGGAGAGGGGGGGGGGGGGAGGGGGGGGGAGAGGGGAGGGGAGGGGGGGAGGGGGAGGGGGGAGAGGGGGGAGGGGGGAGAGGGGGAGAGGGGGAGAGAGGGAGAGAGGGAGGGAGAGAGAGAGAGAGAGAGAGAGAGGGAGAGAGAGGGAGAGGGAGAGAGGGAGAGAGGGAGAGAGGGGGAGAGGGGGAGGAGAGAGGGGGAGAGGGGGAGAGGGGGAGAGGGGGAGGGGGAGAGAGGGAGAGGGGGGGAGAGAGGGAGAGGGGGGGAGAGGGGGAGAGGGGGAGAGGGGGAGAGGGGGAGGGGGGAGGGGGAGAGGGGGGGAGAGGGGGGGGGGGGAGGGGGAGAGAGGGGGAGAGAGGGAGAGAGAGAGGGGATGTGAGGCTTGTTCTGAGCTTTACATTCTGCAATCCTTAATTTTTAATTTACGCCCATAGAGATTTGAGTTCTCGACTTTAATGATATAAAGCCCAGCAGCTTGTGTTTACCTAACACCTCTAATACAGACGTTTCATATCCCGGGGCATTCCATAGGTATAAAAGATTAGTGAACAAACTGCCTCGATCATATCCCTATTGTCAGGAAACCTAGTTCAATCATCCTAGGTAGTCCTCAACCAAAGGAAACCTGCTGGGCTGGTCTGATGTACTCTGATGGAGATGGGAGCAGAAGATGCATGGTGTAGCCTTAGAAACAGGCCCTTTGGCCCATCGTGGGCATGCTAACCAGCCACTGAGACTGCACTCGCTGGAGTTTAGAATGATGATTATCAGACTGATTCCAGGGATGTTTTACTGCAGTTGTACAGGGTCTTGGTGAGACCACACCTGGAGTATAGGAGCAGGGATGTTCTACTGCAGTTGTACAGGGTCTTGGTGAGACCACACCTGGAGTATAGGAGCAGGGATGTTCTACTGCAGTTGTACAGGGTCTTGGTGAGACCACACCTGGAGTATTGCGTACAGTTTTGCTCCCCTAATCTGAGGAAAGACATTCTTGCCATAGAGGGAGTACAGAGAAGGTTCACCAGACTGATTCCTGGGATGGCAGGACTTTCACATGAAGAAAGACTGGATAGACTCAGCTTGTACTCGCTAGAATTTAAAAGATTGAGGGGGGATCTTATAGAAACTTACAAAATTCTTGAGGGGTTGGACAGGCTAGATGCAGGAAGATTGTTCCCGATGTTGGGGAAGTCCAGAACAAGGGGTCACACAGTTTAAGGATAAGGGGGAAATCTTTTAGGACCGACATTTTTCACACAGCGAGTGTTGAATCTGTGGAATCCTCTGCCACAGAAGGTAGTTGAGGCCACACAGTTCATTGGCTATATTTAAGAGGGAGTTAGATGTGGCCCTTGTGGCTAAAGGGATCAGGGGGTATGGAGAGAAGGCAGGTACAGGGATACTGAGTTGGATGATCAGCCATGATCATATTGAATGGCGGTGCAGGTTCGAAGGGCCGAATGGCCTCCTCCTGCACCTATTTTCTATGTTTCTATGAGGTGGGACTTCAATTATAGAATGGATCCACTGGGCATATTTTCACAGACATTTAGAAGGATGGGAGGAGTTTTTACAGAAACATGTAAAATTATTAAGGGATTGGACAGACTAGATGTTCCCAGTGCTGGGGGAGTCCAGAACCAGGGGTCACACAGTTTAAGAATAAGGGATAGGCCATTTAGGACTGAGATGAGGAGAAACGTTTTCTCCCAGAGAGTTGTGTGAATCTGTGGAATTCTCTGCCACAGAAGGCAGTGGAGGCCAATTCACTGGATGTGTTTAGCTGTTCGGGCTAAAAGAATCAAGGGATGTGGGGAGAAAGCAGGAATGGGGTTACTGATTTTAGATGATCACATTGAATGGCGGTGCTGGTTCGAAGGGTCTGCTCCACCTCTCCCTATAGCTCAGACCCTCGATTCCTGGCAACATCCTCGTAAATCTTCTCAGCTTGACACCATCTTTCCGGGACGAGTACAAGAAGATGTGTAAACAGTTTGCCCTGGGGATTGGCATTAAGAGTGTGTGTTTCAGCTGTAGGCTTTGGTGGGTGGAACATCCATCAGTTCCATGCTAGACACTTGGCAGTGACTCAAGGCTGATTTGAGACATGAATGCCTGTACAATGGACCTGCGTAACATACTTAAAAACACCGACTGGTGTAAGCGGAAGGAACTGCCTTGTCGGTGACAGATGGCTTTAATTTCCTGTCATAGGCTGATGATCAGTCACGACTGACATCTTCAATCAGCCGTGCTCGGGGAAGAGAAACAACGCCTCTCCGACCTCTCCTAATCCCAGCCAAGCAAAGGATTCACCATCCATCTCTGACCAGTTCCTCACCGCGACATTCCCGTTCTCGCTCGCCTCTGTACCGAGCTTGTGACCCGCGTGGGTTTAGTCCGGGAGCTCCGGTTTCCACCCACACCGCACAGACCTGCAGGTTTGTAGGTCGAAATGCTGGAGTTAAGAGCCAGTCGCACTTGGGCCTCAGTTGCACGTCACGCAGATGGCGAGCGAAGATTTTGTACACGGCAAAATCCTGGGGCGCCGCGCGAGACCGCACGTCACTGCCTACGTCACCACGCACCATACGCTCCTCGTGACACGTAAATTATTCGGCATAAATGGCACGCAAATGACGCCCATGTTAAGGACAGGCCCTTAACTCAGTGGGACAGGCAGCATCAATGGAGAGAAGGAATGGGTTACGTTTCGGGTCGAGACCCTTCTTCAGACTGATCTTGAGAGATGCTGCCTATCCCGCTGAGTTACTCTAACATATTGTGTCTGTAGACAATAGACAATAGACAAAAAGTGCAGGAGTAGAGGCCATTCAGCCCTTCGAGCCAGCACCACCATTCAATGTGATCATGGCTGATCATCCACAATCAGTAGCCCTTTGGAGTGTGGGAGGAAACCAGAGCACCTGGTGAAAACCCACGCAGGTCATGGGGAGAACGTGCAAACTCCGTACAGACAGCACCCGCAGTCAGGATGGAGCCTGGGTGTCTGGCGCTGCACCACCGTGCCAGCCCTGAGGCTATAAATGCAGGCTCTTTCTAGGTTTATGTGTAGCATTTAACTTCAGTAAAGCTTCGACCTGTTTTCGACGATGAGTTCTGAACTTATTCTGAATATCAGCACAGGGGGCTTTGAAATAAAAACATATCTCTGTGTCTCAACAGGCTGGTGAAGGAAAGATAACCTAGACAGGAGCTGGAGAAAGGACCCAGGGCAGAGTCAGCACTTCTGGGAGCAGTGGTAAGGCAGAAGGGCAAGCAGAATTAACCTTGGCTCCAAAGGTTGTTCTACAAAGTGTTGTGCGTTGTCAGTACTGAAACTTATCACTCAGTTTTTTCTTCGTTAAAAGTACTTTCTGCCAATGTGGATAGATATCAGACTCACAGAACAGTCCAGTTGAAGAAGGTTCTCATCCATTCTTCCCTAAAGATGTGCCTGACCCGCTGAGTTTCTCCAGCCTCTGTGAAACGTCACCTATCCATGTTCTCCACACAGATGTTGCCTGACCCGCTGAGTTACTCCAACACTCTGAAACGTCACCTATCCATGTTCTCCACAGATGATGCCTGACCCGGTTACTCCAGCACTCTGTGAAACGTCACCTATCCATGTTCTCCACAGATGCTGCCTGACCCGCTGAGTTATGGTGCAGCAGCATCTATGGAGCGAAGGAAATAGGCAACGTTTCGGGCCAAAACCCTTCTGGAAATAGGCAACGTTTCAGGCCGAAACCCGGAAGGGTTTCGACCCGAAACATTGCCTATTTCCTTAGCTCCATAGATGCTGCTGCACCCGCTGAGTTACTCCAGCACTCTGTGAAACGTCACCTATCCATGTTCTCCACAGATGCTGCCTGACCCACTGAGTTACTCCAGCACTCTGTGAAACGTCACCTATCCATGTTCTCCACAGATGCTGCCTGACCCGCTGAGTTACTCCAGCACTCTGTGAAACGTCACCTATCCATGTTCTCCACAGATGCTGCCTGACCCGCTGAGTTACTCTCCAGCCTTTTGTGTCAGTGTCTTTGGTGTAAACCAGCATCTGCAGTTCCTTCCTACACCTAGAACAGTACAACACAAGAACGGGCCATTCGGCCCACAGTGTGATGCCTAGTTAAAACTGATCTCCTCTGTCTCAACATGACCCAAATCTCTCCATTCCAAACATTGTCTGTCACTTCAGCGGGGAGTCCAGAACCAGGGGCCACACACACACACACAGTTTAAGAAGAAGGGGTGAGCCATTTAGAACGGAGACGAGGAAACACTTTTTCTCTCAGAGGGTGGTGAGTCTGTGGAATTCTCTGCCTCAGAGGACGGTGGAGGCAGGTTCGCTGGATACTTTCAAGAGAGAGCTAGATAGGGCTCTTAAAGATAGTGGAGTCAGGGGATATGGGGAGAAGGCAGGAACGGGGTACTGATTGGGGATGATCAGCCATGATCACATTGAATGGTGGTGCTGGCTCGAAGGGCCGAATGGCCTCCTCCTGCACCTATTGTCTATTGTCTATTGTCTAAAAACACCACTATCATATCTGCCTCCACCACCACCCCCGGTAACACGCTCCAGGCTCCACCACCACCCTCTGTGTAAACAAACATGCCCCGCACATCTCTATTAAATGTTCTCCCTCTCATTATAGAGCTACGCCCTCTAGTGCTGGATATTTGGTCCCTGGGACTCAGCTTCTGATTGTCTACGCTAATCTCAACCAAATGTACACACTTCTATCCGGCTGATCAGCCATGATTGAATGGTGGAGTAGGCTTAGTGTTTAAGAAGGAACTGCAGATGCTGGAAAATCGAAGGTAGACAAAAGTGCTGGAGAAACTCAGCAGGTGCAGGAGCGAAGGAGATAGGTAACGTTTCTTGATGGGCCAAATGGCCTCGAATGCTGCTTGTATCACTTATGAACTCTGCAGAGATCTACCGGGGAAGAAGTGTCTGCCAATACTATGCATCTATTAGCAGCTTGTACTGTGTGGGTCATAGGTTCATTCTGCGATCTGTGCTGTAATGAGACCTCTGGATAATACAGATGTTTAAGAACCTTTCAATCTGACTCTCAACTCTGACTCTCAGCTCCATCCATCACCAATCCTCCTGCCTGCTGTGGCTCATTACGTTGTTTAGTTTAGTTTAGAAAAACAGGCCCTTCAGCCCATCGAGCCCATGCCGACCAGCGATCCCCGCACACTAACACTATCCTACACACACACATATTTTACACTTACACCAAACCAATTAACTTACAAACCTGTACGTCTTTGGAGTGTGGGAGGAAACCGAAGATCTCGGAGAAAACCCACGCAGGTCACGGGGAGAACGTGCAAACTCCGTACAGACAGCACCCGTAGTCGGGATTGAACCCGGGACTCTTGCGTTATAAGCGCTGTAAGGCAGCAACTCTACCGCTGCACCACCTGTTTTCAAGAAGATAATAAATATCCGTTCCTGCCTTCTCCCCATATCCCCTGACCCCGCTATCTTTAAGAGCCCCATCTAGCTCTCTCTTGAAAGCATCCAGAGAACCGGCCTCCACCGCCCTCTGAGGCAGAGAATTCCACAGACTCACCACTCTCTGTGAGAAAAAGTGTTTCCTCGTCTTCGTTCTTAAACTGTGGCCCCTGGTTCTGGACTCCCTCAACATCGGGAACATGTTCCTGCCTCTAGCGTGTCCAAGCCCTGAACAATCTTATATGTTTCAAAAAGATTCCCTCTCATCCTTCTAAACTCCAGACTGTACAATCCCATCAACAGTTCTGCCCTTAGCACCTAAGACTACATTTTCCCGCAGTTTGGACGGGCACCGGTGTCAAGACAATGCTGCAAGCCAACTGACTTCAAGATGGATCATGAGAGGAGTAGATCGGGTAGATGCACACAGACTCTTGCCCAGAGTAGGGGAATCTGGGACCAGAGGACACAGGTTCAAGGTGAAGGGGAAAAGATTTAATGGGAATCTGAGGGGTAACTTTTTCCAAACAAAGGGTGGTGGGTGTATGGAACGAGCTGCCAGAGGAGGTAGTTGAGGCTGGGACTATCCCAACATTTAAGAAACAGTTAGACAGGTACATGGATAGTAGACTAAAGTGCTGGAGAAATTCAGCGGATGCAGCAGCATCTATGGGTCTGAAGAAGGGTTTCAGCCCGAAACGTTGCCTATTTCCTTTGCTCCATAGATGCTGCTGCACCCTCTGAGTTTCTCCAGCACTTCAATTTTCCAGCATCTGCAGTTCCTTCTTAAGTACATGGATAGGACAGGTTTGGAGGGATATGGTCCAAACGCGGGCAGGAGGGACTAGTGTAGCTGGGACAAGTTGGCACGTATGGGCGAGTTGGGCCGAAGGGCCTGTTTCCACGCTGTATCACTCTGTGGCTATGAACATCATCCTCAGTTTTCTGGCAGGCAAACAGTGTTTGCGATTACACCTTTTCCACTTACCAGGCTGTGGTCTGCCATACACAAGTGTACAGGAACACACATCGATGATGTTGGTTTAGAATTCTCACTTTGTTTGTTACCAAACGTGGGTGGATCCACCACCATCCAAAACACAAGCTACTCCCAGCCCAATTTCACCTCCTGTGTGATCTCTAGCCTTGACATGAACCCTGTATATCGTTGCTTTTCCATATGCCAGACAGTAGAATTCTTTATCCACAGCAAGGTGGTTGAGAAGGCTGACAGGCTGTTTACAAGAGAGAGTTAGATTTAGCTCTTAGGGCTAACGGAATCAAGGAATATGGGGAGAAAGCAGGAACGGGGTACTGATTTTGGATGATCATATTGAATGGTGGTGCTGGCTCGAAGGGCCGAATGGCCTACTCCTGCACCTATATAACTATAACCATATAACAATTACAGCACGGAAAAACAGGCCATCTCGACCCTTCTAGTCCGGGGCCGAACACATAATCTCCCAGTCCCATAACCTGCGCTCAGGGGATAAATCCTCCATTCCCGAGATCCATGTAAAAATCCAATTTATTTTTTCAAACAGAAAGTGATGAAATGACCTATTTTCTATGTTTCTATAACTGAAGCTACTCTACCAAGAGGAGGCAGTGGAATCAGTTAAAAATATTATATTTTGGAGGCATTTAGACAGGCACATATACAAAGGTAGACAAAAGTGCTGGAGAAACTCAGCGGGTGCAGCAGCATCTATGGAGCGAAGGAAATAGGCAACGTTTCAGGCCGAAACCCTTCTTCAGACAACCACAAATACAAACCAGGGCATAGAAGGATACAGAGTTAATGTTGGCAAATGGGATTTGTATAAGAGGACAAATGATCAACATAGATGAGAGGGATCTCATTAAAACTTACCCAATGGTGAAAGCCCTGGATAGAGTGGATGTGGAGAGGATGTTTCCACTAGTGGGAGAGTCTAGGACCTGAGGCCACAGCCTCAGAATAAGAGGAAATACCTTTAGAAAGGAGATGAGGAAGAATTTATTTAGTGGTGAATCTGTGTAACTCATTGCCACAGAAGTCTGTGGAGGCCAAGTCAGTGGATATTTTTAAGGCAAAGATAGACAGATTCCTGATTAATGCAGGTGTCAGGGGTTAGGGTGAGAAGGCAGGAGAATGGGGTTGGGAGGGAGAGATAGATCAGCCATGATTAGTTTAGTTTATTGACATGTGTACAGTGAAAATCTTTTGTTGCGTTCTAACCAGTCAGCGGAAAGACAATACGTGATTACAATCGAGCCAATTGGATGGTGAATTGGAAGGCGGAATAAACTTGAGGGGCCGAATGGTCTGTCTGATCCTACAACTTAAGGACCAGCGGCAAACGCGACCTAACGTGGTCGCTTGAGCCGTACGGCCTCGCGGGGCCAGTCCCACTTCGATCACCGGAGCAGTATGGAGTTGTGCGGAGCTGGTCCCGACATTGCGCGGGGCTCCGAAAAACTGACCGTGTTCAAATATTCCGCGCGCCAACGGTAATGACCTGCCGGCCCGCGGCTGCCTCGACGCCGTACGTCACGCGCGAACTTCCCGCGGACTTCGCTCGCACTGCATGTAACTCACTCGACCCCCGCCTCTGCGTAGCTCACGCTTGCCGCATGCAATCGCATGCTCGTGGGACACGCCCTTTACAAACTTACAGAAATTACAAAATTCTTAAGGGGTTGGACAGGCTAGATGCAGGAAGATTGTTCCCAATGGTGGGGAAGTCCAGAACAAGGGGCCACACACACACACAGTTTAAGGATAAGGGGGAAATCTTTTAGGACCGAGATGAGAAAAACATTTTTTTTCACACAGAGAGAGTGGTGAATCTGTGGAACTCTCTGCCACAGAAGGTAGTTGAGGCCACACAGTTCATTGGCTATATTTAAGAGGGAGTTAGATGTGGCCCTTGTGGCTAAAGGGATCAGGGGGTATGGAGAGAAGGCAGGGATGGGATACTGAGTTGGATGATCAGCCATGATCATATCGAATGGCGGTGCAGGCTCAAAGGGCCAAATGGCACCTATTTTCTATGTTTCTATGAACATGGTGTGGTGGGCTGAAGGGCCGATTTCTGTCCCGTTTGGCTCCAAAGACAGCCCTGATGTTAACCCTTTATAATGGTAACACAATGTTCTAATATCAACCTTTGTTATTGGTGCTTTATAGCACTGACATTAATCCTTTGGGCTACCATGATCTACAGCCCCTGTCCTTAGCACTTAGGACTACAGTTTTCCACCACGGCAGCATTAATCTTTATCTCACCGTGATATACAGTCTTGGCGTTAACACTTCATCGTGGCATGACATGTATTGCACCTACATTAACCTTTCACACTGCTGCGACCAAATGCCTGGTTATTAATCCTCCAAACTAAAGCAATCAACAGTCCTAACATACACCCTTAATAGCACAAAAATACAGAGTCTAGATGTTAACACGTTATACCATTGCGATATCAACAGAGTTGCCCCAGAGTGGTAATCAAACACAGAATTGCTCGGCTTTTGATGTTAACCTCTCAAATAGTCCAATAATCCTTGGCAGGTTCAGCTGTCGTTTGGCCGAAGACCTCCGCTCAGTCCGCCTGGACCTACCTGATCTCCCGCTTGCCAAGCACTTTAACTCCACCTCCCATTCCCACAGTGACCTTTCCGTCCTGGGCCTCCTCCACTGTCAGAATGAGGCCCAGCGCAAATTGGAGGGACAGCATCTCATATTTCACTTGGGCAGCTTACACCACAGTGGTATGAATGTTGACGTCTCTAATTTCAAGTCACCCTTGCTTTCCCTCTCTCTCCATCCCTACCCCTTCCCAGTTCTCCAGCCAGTCCCTCTAACTAAATTGTATCTAAATGTATATATCATTGTCACCTCCTCCTAACTAACAATGATCTTTTCTACATTTTCCTTGATCCCTACCCCCTTTGATGTCTTGTTTAAACACCTTACACTTCCTTATCTCTGTGTCTCCCTGAGTCTCAGTCTGAAGAGGGTCTCGACCCAAAACGTCACCCATTCCTCCTCTCCAGAGATGCTGCCTGTCCCGCTGAGTTACTCCAGCATTCAGTATAAACCAGCATCTGCAGTTCCTTTCAACAAATTAATCCTCAATACTCCATTAGCCAACATCTGAAACATTATTTTTTATATCACAATGATAAACAATAAAATAAACCACAGTCTTGGAATTTAACGTTTAGAGATTTTTGCAAATTAGAGATTCCACGTGGAAACAGGCCCTTCGGCCAACCGAGTCCGTGCCGACCCATTCTCACCAAATATTATAGAGCAGAGCAAGATAGACCACTCCTCCGAAATCCAATGGACTGATGTGTAGTACGTAACGGAACATCTCGGCCGCCATTTGTTGATGCCAAACGCAACACCGTTGGGAGCGGGGATGGACTCCACAGTTATATAACCTGCTCTTACATCAGGTCGCAGGGAAAAGCAAAGATACTAGAGGCTCCTCTAGTATATTTGGGGGAAGAGGACATTTCCTTCACTCCCGAGTTGATCCAGGACTGATTCTCGCTTGATCCCCCCGATACCAGATGTAATACTACGCATTTTTCGCAGAGTGGTGCATCTTGCCATATTATTATTGCCATAGAAGGGAGTGCAGAGAAGGTTCACCAGACTGATTCCTGTGATGTCAGGACTGTCTTATGAAGAAAGACTGGATAGACTTTGTTTATACTCTCTAGAATTTAGGAGATTGAGAGGGGATCTTATAGAAACTTACAAAATTCTTAAGGGGTTGGACAGGCTAGACGCAGGAAGATTGTTCCCGATGTTGGGGAAGTCCAGGACATGGGGTCACAGCTTAAGGATAAGGGGGAAATCCTTTAAAACCAAGATGAGAAAAACTTTTTTCACACAGAGAGTGGTGAATCTCTGGAACTCTCTGCCACAGAGGGTAGTTGAGGCCAGTTCATTGGCTATATTTAAGAGGGAGTTAGATATGGCCCTTGTGGCCAAGGGGATCAGGGGGTATGGAGAGAAGGCAGGTACGGGATACTGAGTTGATGATCAGCCATGATCATATTGAATGGCGGTGCAGGCTCGAAGGGCTGAATGGCCTACTCCTGCACCTAATTTCTATGTTTCTATGTTTCTATAATCTTTGATTCACACTAGTTCTAACTTACCCCACTCTCGCATCCTACACACCAGGAGCAATTTACAGAAGCCAATTAACCTACAAACCCACGCGTCTTTTTGGGATGTGGGTGGAAACTGGAGCACCTGGAGGAACCCCATACGGTCACTGGGAGATCGTGCAAACTCTGCACAGACAGTACCCGTAGTCAGGATAGAACATGGGACAGGTTGAGCAGACTGGGTCTCTATTCCTTGGAGCGCAGGTGGATGAGGGGTGATCTTATAGAGGTGTACAAAATCACGAGAGGAATAGATCGGGTAGTCTCTGGTCCAGAGTGGGGGAATTCGGAATACCGAGGGCATAGGTTTAAAGTGCAGGGACAATGATTTAATAGGGAGGTGAGGGGTAGATTTTTCACACAAAGGGCAGTGAGTATACTGACCGAGGTAGTTGAGGCAGGTAGTTTTTGCAATGTTTAAGAAACATTTGGACAGGTACATGAATAGGACAGGTTTAGAGGGATATGGGGCAAATAGGTGAGAGGATTGCAGATGGGGCATGTTGGTCGGTTAGGGCAAGTTGGGACGGGGGGACTGCCTCCACACTGTATCACTATGATTGTGACTCTAGTGTGAGTAGGTGATCGATGGCTGGCGGGGACTCAGTGGGTCAAAGGGCCTGTTTGCATGCTGCATTTCTAAACTAAACTAAACTCAACAATGGCATTAACCTTTCATCAAACTCCTGATCTCCGATTCTTACGGCCTTAATAACCAGAGGAGCTGGTACTAATCCCCAATATACCATTCATTGATCAAGCAATCTGTGAATAAACGTTGCATTGTGGTGACACCCACCTCTGAGATTAACCCTCCACTGATCCACTCGCACTGTTTTTAGGCATCGCCAGTCGAAGAGCTCAGACCGCGGGGCCCGTGGACTATCACCGTGAAGCCCCGCGGTCTCCGGTAAGAAGAGGCCGACTCGGGAGCTCCGTGCTGTGGAGTGTTCCGACCCATCCCAACGTCGAGGTCCTGAACATCGGAGTCAAGAGTCAAGTGAGTTTATTGTCATGCGTCCCTGTATAGGACAATGAAATTCTTGCTTTGCTTCAGCACAACAGAACATAGTAGGCATTTACTACAAAACAGATCAGTGTGTCCATATACCGTAATATAAATATATACACACACATGAATAAATAAACTGGTAAAGTGCAAATAACAGATAATGGGTTATTAATAATCAGAGTTTTGTCCGAGCCAGGTTTAATAGCCTGATGGCTGTGGGGAAGTAGCTATTCCTGAACCTGGACGTTGCAGTCTTCAGGCTCCTGTACCTTCTACCTGAAGGTAGCAGAGAGATGAGTGTGTGGCCAGGATGGTGTGTGGGTCTTTGATGATACTGCCAGCCTTTTTGAGGCAGCGACTGCGATAAATCACCTCGATGGAAGGAAGGTCAGAGCCGATGATGGACTGGGCAGTGTTTACTACTTTTTGTAGTCTTTTCCGCTCCAGGGCGCTCAAGTTGCTGAACCAAGCCACGATGCAACCGGTCAGCTGTCCATAGCAGTGAACTGCGGAGGGTTCAAGGCCCCAACCACGGGTGAACAAAGAAGGAAGTTGACTGAACTTTAGTGCCTTCCATCACAGTGAGGAATGTTGACTCCACTGTGGTGGATGTTGATGTTAGATTTATTTTATGTGTGTATAGTGTTCTTTTCACTTCGTATGGCTGTATGGTAACTCAAATTCCACTGTACCTTAGTTGGTGAAGTGACAATAAACGCAAACTTGAACCCTTAAGAAGGAACTGCAGATGCTGGAAAATCGAAGGTAGACAAAAATGCTGGAGAAACTTAGCGGGTGCAGCAGCATCTATGGAGCGAAGGAAATAGGCAACGTTTCGGCCCTATCTAGTTCTCTCTTGAAAGCATCCAGAGAACCTACCTCCACCGCCCTCTGAGGCAGAGAATTCCACAATTGACCTGAAACGTTGCCTATTTCCTTCGCTCAATTGATGCTGCTGCACCCGCTGAGTTTCTCCAGCATTTGTGTGTACCTAGGGACAATATTTTACATTTACACCAAGCCAATTAGCCTACAAACCTGCACGTCTTTGGAGCGTGGGAGGAAACCGGAGCACCTGGAGAAAACCCACGCAGGTCACGGGGAGAACGTACAAACTCCGTACAGACAGCACCTGTAGTCAGGATCGAACCCAGGTCTTTGGCCCTGTAATCGCTGTAGGGCAGCAACTCTACCGCTGCGCCACCGTGATCACCCCTTCCTTTACGTTCGAAAGATGACAAGTTGGCAACGTTTGTTTATACCACAGGAAGACTTTTATTTTTTTTTTTTTTTAATTTATTAGAAGTAGGTACACTACAGTGGTATAAAACATTCTCTGTACAACTTCCTTTTTTTTTTACAGAGAAAAGTAAAAAGAGAAAAAGGAGAAAGATGTTAAAGATGTCAACAAAATAGAGAGAGTACAGAGGAGATTTATTAGAATGTTGCCTGGGTTTCAGCAACTAAGTTACAGAGAAAGGTTGAACAAGTTAGGGCTTTATTCTTTGGAGCGCAGAAGGTTAAGGGGGGACTTGATAGAGGTCTTTAAAATGATGAGAGGGATAGACAGAGTTGATGTGGACAAGCTTTTCCCATTGAGAGTAGGGAAGATTCAAACAAGGGGACATGACTTGAGAATTAAGGGATTGAAGTTTAGGGGTAACATGAGGGGGAACCTCTTTACTCAGAGAGTGGTGGCTGTGTGGAATGAGCTTCCAGTGGAGGTGGTGGGGGCAGGTTCGAGTTTTTTACATTCTAAATCGTCTTTCACCCATACCTGAATCTTTTAATTTTCATAATACCATAACACCCCATGAATCCAAGAAATGTGGTGTTATAGTCTCATGAAAATTAAAAGGAAGACTTACTCTGTCTTTATAAAAACAAAACCTGGGCCATGGCACCAAAGTGGGATCTTTTGGCAGAAGGAAATGACTGCGATATCAAACGATGAGGTGAATGTTAAAAATGGCATCCTTCTCCCAAAATCTTCAGCGCTCCGAATATAAACAGGAGCGCTCCCCACCACATGAGCCTTTAGCCATTAGGTGTCAGGAAACAGGGATAATTTCATCTCCATCTCTCACTGGCTTGGCCCATTCAAACGGCTGTTAGATTTGCTATGCGAGGTTGCGACAATGACAGGAATTAAACAAGGCACGGAGCGAACTTATTAAAACATACTATTTTGGGAGCATTATCTGTGACTGTTACGAGGCCTTGGTAGAACAGGAAATTAATCCCAGTCCCTACACTTGAATAAATTATTCAAATGAGGCATATTTGGAATAACAATCATTTTTTAAACAGCGATCTGATATCCACGGATATTTCAGCTGGGTTGTGTTGCAATGGGCTTGTAATGGGGTGAGAAATCAGTGCACTAGAGCCTGCAATGTAAGGAATCACAGGTGGAGGCCACACAGTCCAGTGGATCTAGAAGGGTTTCGGCCCGAAACGTTGCCTATTTCCCTCGCTCCATAGATGCTGCTGCACCCGCTGAGTTTCTCCAGCATTTTTGTCTACCTTCGATTTTCCAGCATCTGCAGTTCCTTCTTGAACACTTTGTAGAGTCATTTGTTTAAGAAGGAACTGCAGATGCTGGAAAATCGAATGCTGGAGAAACTCAGCGGGTGCAGCAGCATTTAAGGAGCGATGGGAATAGGCTATAGATGAGGGGATGGTAGCCTAGAGAATGGAACGCTCACAGACGCGGAGAGTGTCTGAGGTGTCTTTACTCAGAGAGTGGTAGCGGTGTGGAATGAGCTTCCAGTGGAAGTGGTGGAGGCAGGTTTGTTGGTATCATTTAAAAATAAATTGGATAGGCATATGGATGAGAAGGGAATGGAGGGTTATGGTATGAGTGCAGGCAGGTGGGACTAAGGGAAAAAAAAAGTTGTTCGGCACGGACTTGTAGGGCCGAGATGGCCTGTTTCCATGCTGTAATTGTTATATGGTTATATGGTGTCTTGAACATAGGTAGGGAGGGATTTAACCAGGGAGGGTAGGATGGAGTCAAGGTATGTGGAAATAAGTTTGGTTATAGATGAGGGGATGGGAGACTATTTCCTTCGCTCCTTAGATGTTGCTGCACCCGCTGAGTTTCTCCAGCACCTTTGTCTACTTTATAGAGTCAGATAGTGTGGACACATGTGTGGGAGTAGGCCATTCGGCCCTTCGAGCCATTTGGTATGATCATGGCTGATCATCCAGAATCACTACCCCGTTCCTGCTTCTTCCCCCATATCCCATTATTCCGTTAGCCCTAAGAGCTAAATGTAACTCTCTCTTGAATACATCCAGTGAATTGGCCTCCACTGCCTTCTGTGGCAGAGAATTCCACAGATTCACAACTCTCTGGGTGGAAAAGCTTTTCCCTCATCTCGGTCCTAAATGGCCAACCCCTTATTCTTAAACTGTGTGACCCCTGGTTCTGGACCCCCCCAACATGGGGAACATTTTTCCTGCATCTCAGCATGTCCAATCCCTTAAGAATGTTATATGTTTCTATAAGAAACCCTCTCATCCTTCTATAACAAAACACAGAACAGTAGGTAGAGCTCCACTTTTTTTTTTTTTCACACAGAGAGTGGTGAATCTCTGGAATTCTCTGCCACAGAGGGTAGTTGAGGCCACACAGTTCATTGGCTATATTTAAGAGGGAGTTAGATGTGGCCCTTGTGGCTAAGGGGATCAGAGGGTATGGAGAGAAGGCAGGTATGGGATACTGAGTTGGATGATCAGCCATGATCATATTGAATGGCGGTGCAGGCTCGAAGGGCCGAATGGCCTCTACTCCTGCACCTAATTTCTATGTTTCTATGTTTCTAGGGGCTAGTGGAGTCAAGGAATATGGGGAGAAGGCAGGCACGGGTTATTGATAGGGGATGATCAGCCATGATCGCAATGAATGGCGGTGCTGGCTCGAAGGGCCGAATGGCCTACTCCTGCTATTTTCTATGTTTCTATGTAGTACAGCACATGAACAGGCTCTTCAGCCAACAATGTCTGCGGCAAACATGATGCCAAGTTTAATTGATCCCATGTGCCGGTACATGATCAATAACCCTCCATTCCCTGCAACTCCATGTGCCTGTCTAAAAGCCTCTTCAACACCACTTTTGTACCTGCCTCCACCACCAGCTCGTTCCAGGCACCCACCACTCTCAGGGTGCTCCAGTTTCCTCCCACACCCCAAAGACATGCAGGTTTTTAATTTGAAGAATTTATCTGAAGAATTTGAAGAATTTATCTGAAGAATTTAATTTGAAGAATAATCTGGAGAAGCTGGAATCTGGAATCTGGAACTGCAGATGCTGGTTTACACCAAAGACATTGACACAAAAGGCTGGAGTAACTCAGCGGGACAGGCTGCATCTGTGGAGAACAAGGATAGGTGACGTTTCACAGAGTGCTGGAGTAACTCAGCGGGTCAGGCAGCATCTGTGTGGAGAACATGGATAGGTGACGTTTCACAGAGTGCTGGAGTAACTCAGCGGGTCAGGCAGCATCTGTGGAGAACATGGATAGGTGACGTTTTCACAGAGTGCTGGAGTAACTCAGCGGGTCAGGCAGCATCTGTGGAGAACATGGATAGGTGACGTTTCACAGAGTGCTGGAGTAACTCATGGGGACAGGCTGCATCTGTGGAGAACATGGATAGGTGACGTTTCACAGAGTGCTGGAGTAACTCAGCGGGTCAGGCAGCATCTGTGGAGAACATGGATAGGTGACGTTTCACAGAGTGCCGGAGTAACTCAGCGGGTCAGGCAGCATCTGTGGAGAACATGGATAGGTGACGTTTTCACAGGGTGCTGGAGTAAGTCAGCGGGTGCTGCAGCATCTATGGAGCTAAGGAAATAGGCAACGTTTCGGGTTGAAACCCTTCCGGGTTTCGGCCCGAAACGTTGCCTATTTCCAGAAGGGTTTTGGCCCGAAACTTTGCCTATTTCCTTCGCTCCATAGATGCTGCTGCACCCACTGAGTTTCTCCAGCTTTTTTGTGCACCTCAGATTTTTAATTTAATTGGCTTTGGTAAAAATGTCTAAGTTGTCCCTAGTGTGTGTACAGGATGGTGTTAGTGTGCGGGGATCGCTGGTCAGAGGGTCAGAGGTAAGTCAAAGAGCTGTAGTAATTCAGCAGGTCAGGCAGCACACCTGGTGAACGTACCTCCAGACCGTAGGTTCATAGGTTAATTGACCAAAGTTGAAACGTATTCCTGGCTGTGAGGGAGAATAGGATGGCTATACCTGCTTCAAGTTCGTTCAATTCCTGGGATGTCAGGACTGTCTTATGAAGAAAGACTGGATAGACTTGGTTTATACTCTCTAGAATTTAGGAGAATGAGAGGGGATCTTATAGAAACTTACAAAATTCTTAAGGGGTTGGACAGGCTAGATGCAGGAAGATTGTTCCCGATGTTGGGGAAGTCCAGGACAAGGGGTCACAGCTTAAGGATAAGGGGGAAATCCTTTAAAACCGAGATGAGGAGAACTTTTTTCACACAGAGAGTGGTGAATCTCTGGAACTCTCTGCCAGAGAGGGTAGTTGAGGCCAGTTCATTGGCTATATTTAAGAGGGAGTTAGATGTGGCCCTTGTGGCCAAGGGGATCAGGGGGTATGGAGAGAAGGCAGGTACGGGATACTGAGTTGGATGATCAGCCATGATCATATTAAATGGCGGTGCAGGCTCGAAGGGCCGAATGGCCTACTCCTGCACCTAATTTCTATGTTTCTAAGTTTGCGTTTATTGTGACTTAACTAGCTAAGGTGCGGTGATATTTGAGTTTCCATTCTAAGTGAACAGCAACAAAGCACACACAGCCACATATTAACATCCACCACAGTGGAATCCACATTCCTTGCTGTGACGGAAGGCAATAAAGTCCAGGCTCCCAACGTGCAGAAGGGGGAAGAGATCAGGTGGGATGGTGATCAGTTATAAGGCATGTTTGCAGTCAGCATGTTCGCAGTGCTGTAGAGGGAAAACATTCCCCCTGCACGCAGGAACGCAGGAACGCAGGCTGTCAAAGCCCAATCCTTTATCCACACACTCGCAGCCCTGCTGCATCCATCAAAAGCCACAACGCGCTATAACATCCCAAGGCGATTTGCAACCACGTCATCTGTCGGAAATGTGCTCCAATATAAAGACGGAGGCGTGCAGAAGGGTCTCAACCTGAAACGTCACCCATTCCTTCTCTCCAGAAATGCTGCCTGTCCCGCTGAGTTACTCCAGTATTTATAGAATCATACAACACAGGAAAATGCCCCTCCAGTCTTCTCTCCCATGGGTCTCAGTCTGAAGCAGGGTCTCGACCCAAAACATCACACATTCCTTCTCGCCAGAGATGCTGCCTGTAGCACTCAGTTACTCCAGCGTTTTGTGTCTATCTTCGGTTTAAACCAGCATCTGCAGTTCCTTCCCACACATAAAGAAGGAGAATATTAACCTATCAGCTGGGACAAAGCACGGAGTGCTGGAGGAACTCAGTGGGTCAGGCAGCATCCAGGAAGGTGATGATTCAGGTCGGGACCATTCGTCAGACTGATGGGTCAACAAGAGATTTAAGGAGAATAAGAAACATTCTCCTTATTCTAAATTATTGATTAGTAATTGACAATAAACTCTCTTGACTTGACTTGACTTGTACGGGTGTCAGGGGTTATGGGGAGAAGGCAGGAGAATGGGGTTAGGAGGGAGAGATAGATCAGCCATGAAAGAATGGTGGAGCAGACTTGATGGGCCGAATGGACTCATTCTGCTCCTATCACTTATGAACGTAAAAAATAAGAAAAGTGAGATAGATAGGAAAAAGAAAAGTAGACACAAGGAACTGCAGATGCTGGGATCTTGAGCAAAAAACATAATGTGCTGGAGTAACTCAGCAGGTCAGGCAGCATCTGTGGAGAACATGGATAGGTGATGTTTCACAGAGTGCTGGAGTAACTCAGTGGGTCAGGCAGCATCTGTGGAGAACATGGATAGGTGACGTTTCACAGAGTGCTGGAGTAACTCAGCGGGTCGGCAGCATCTGTGGAGAACATGAATAGGTGACGTTTCACAGAGTGCTGGAGTAACTCAGTGGGTCAGGCAGCATCTGTGGAGAACATGGATAGGTGACGTTTCACAGAGTGCTGGAGTAACTCAGCGGGTGCAGCAGCATCTATGGAGCTAAGGAAATAGGCAACGTTTTGGGCTGAAACCCTTCCGGGTTTCGGCCCAAAACGCTGCCTATTTCCAGAAGGGTTTCGGCCCGAAACATTGCCTATTTCCTTAGCTCCATAGATGCTGCTGCACCATAACTCAGCGGGTCAGGCAGCATCTGTGGAGAACATGGATAGGTGACGTTTCACAGAGTGCTGGAGTAACTCAGTGGGTCAGGCAGCATCTGTGGAGAACAGGGATAGGTGACGTTTCACAGAATGCTGGAGTAACTCAGCGGGTCAGGCAGCATCTGTGGAGAACATGGATAGGTGACGTTTCACAGAGTGCTGGAGTAACTCAGCGGGTCAGGCAGCATCTGTGGAGAGAGGGAATGAGTGAAGGGTCTCGACCCGAAATGTCTCCCATTCCTTCTCTCCAGAGATACAGCCTGTTTCACGGAGTTACTCCAGCATTTTGTGTCTATCTTCAGCCTGCTCCACCTCTCCCTAGAGCTCCCACCACTCCCTCGAGACCTGGCAACATCCTCGCAAATCTTGGCAGCTTGACACCATCTTCCCTGTAACCCTCAGCTATTCACGAAACTCCGTTAAACACCGAGCCAGTCGCCACCCGCGAAATGGAGAGAAATGGAACGCAGAGAAGAAATTCGCTGGTGACTAGCAAGTAGCAGCAAGGCAAACAGAACAGCTGTGTTAGATAGAGAAACAAAACAATGATTTAATCAAGTAATTAATTATTTTTTTTTAATGTGTTTATCTTCCAGAAAAGCTTATTTTTGACTTTTCCTTTTGGTTCAAAGAGGGCAAATTGAATTTTGAAAACCTGCATGGCAAAATGAGCTAATTATTTCACCTGTATTTGAACCTTTATATTTGAAGAGATACATACGATACGAAATTTTAATTATTTCCAGCTGGGTTCAATATACATGAAATGTATAATCAGCAAATTATAATAATTAACAGTACAAAAGCTTGCTGCTGAAATGCCAAAACTAGTAAATGCTGGGAATGCTTTCGGAGTCAGGCAACATCTGTGGAGTCGGTGACCCTTCGTTAGCTGGGGAAGATCCAGATGTTTTGTAGGGTGAAGCGGACAGCAGGTTGAAGCCCGTGGAATAGAATGGGGTTTGAATGGGTGTAAAATTGATTAGACAATAGGTGCAGGAGTAGAGGCCATTCGGCCCTTCGAGCCTGCACCATTCGCCATTCAATATGATCATGGCTGATCATCCAACTCAGTATCCCGTCCCTGCCTTCTCTCCATACCCCCTGATCCCTTTAGCCACAAGGGCCACATCTAACTCCCTCTTAAATATAGCCAATGAACTGTGTGGCCTCAACTACCTTCTGTGGCAGAGAGTTCCAGAGATTCACCACTCTCTGTGTGAAAAATTTTTTCCTCATATCGGTCCTAAAAGATTTCCCCCTTATCCTTAAACTGTGACCCCTAGTTCTGGACTTCCCCAACATCGGGAACAATCTTCCTGCATCTAGCCTGTCCAACCCCTTAAGAATTTTGTACGTTTCTATAAGATCCCCCTCAATCATCTAAATTCTAGCGAGTACCAGCCGAGTCTATCCAGTCTTTCTTCATATGAAAGTCCTGACATCCCAGGAATCAGTCTGGTGAACCTTCTCTGTACTCCCTCTATGGCAAGAATGACAATAGGTGCAGGAGTAGGCCATTTGGCCCTTCGAGCCAGCACCGCCATTCAATGTGATCATGGCTGATCATCCCCAATCAGTACCCTGTTCCTGCCTTCTCCCCATATCCCCTGACTCCGCTATCTTTAAGAGCCCTATCTAGCTCTGAAAGCATCCAGAGAACCGGCCTCCACCACCCTCTGAGGCAGAGAATTCCACAGACTCGCCACTCTCTGTGAGAAAAAGTGTTCCTCGTCTCCGTTCTAAATGGCTTACTCCTTATTCTTAAACTGTGTGTGTGGCCCCTGGTTCTGGACTCCCCCAACATCGGGAACATGTTTCCTGCCTCTAGCCTGTACAAACCCTTAACAATCTTATTAGTAAACAATTAGTAATCAATCGATTAGTACGGGTGTCGGGAGTTTGGGGGAGAAAGGGAGGAGAATGAGGTTAGATAGGGGATTCTGCATTTGGAATATTGTGAGCAATTTTGGGCAGCTGGCTCTGGAGGAAGTTTACAAGAATGGTCCCAGGATTTGATGGCACTGGGCCAGTACTCGCTGGAGTTTAGAAGAATGAAGGGGTACTGTAGATCAAACAGTCTAGTTCTGAATCTAAATAGATCTGAAGCTCTATCCAGAGTTATTGCAGGATCGCTGACAAGTATTCTTCCCAGCTTGTCATTAAAAAGACTACATACCAATAAATTTGCCATTGACATCGGCAAATCTGCAGGTTCCTGCAAGGACATCATTGAAACTTACAGAATAGTGAAATGATTCGATAGAGTGGATGTGGAGGGGATGTCTCCACTAGTGGGAGAGTCCAGAACTAGAGGTCACACTCAGAATTAAAGGACGTTCCTTTAGGAAGGAGATGAGGGGAAATTTCTTTAGTCAGAGGGTGGTGAATCTGTGGAATTATTTACCACAGGAGGCCACAAGTCAGTGGATATATTTAAGGCAGAGATAGATGGATTCTTGATTAGTGCGGGTGTCAGGGGTTATGGGGAGAAGGCAGGAGAATGGGGTTAGGAGGGAAAGATAGATCAGCGATAATTGAATGGAATAGAAGCCAATTAACCTACAAGCCTGCACGTCTTTGGAGTGTGGGAGGAAACCGGAGCACCTGGAGAAAACCCACACATGTCATGGTACAAACACCATACAGACAAGCACCCATGGTCAAGATCAAATCAGGGTGTCTGGTGCTGTAAGGCAGCAACTCTACTGCTGCGCCACTTTGCTGCACAAGTTTCTTGTTATAAGGTTATAAGTGATAGGAGTAGAATTAGGCCATTCAGCCCATCAAGTCAATTCTGCCATTCAATCATGGGTGATTGAAGGTAGGCATGCAGGTGCAGCAGGCAGTAAAGAAAGCCAATGGTTTGTTAGCTTTCATTGCAAAAGGATTTGAGTATAGGAGCAGGGAGGTTCTACTGCAGTTGTACAGGGTCTTGGTGAGACCACACCTGGAGTACTGCATACAGTTTTGGTCTCCAAATCTGAGGGAGGACATTATTGCCATAGAGGGAGTGCAGAGAAGGTTCACCAGACTGATTCCTGGGATGTCAGGACTGTCTTATGAAGAAAGACTGGATAGACTCGGTTTATACTCTCTAGAATTTAGGAGATTGAGAGGGGATCTTATAGAAACTTACAAAATTCTTAAGGGGTTGGACAGGCTAGATGCAGGAAGATTGTTCCCGATGTTGGGGAAGTCCAGGACAAGGGGTCACAGCTTAAGGATAAGGGGGAAATCCTTTAAAGCCGAGATGAGAAGAACTTTTTTCACACAGAGAGTGGTGAATCTCTGGAACTCTCTGCCACAGAGGGTAGTCGAGGCCACAGTTCATTGGCTATATTTAAGAGGGAGTTAGATGTGGCCCTTGTGGCTAAGGGGATCAGGGGGTATGGAGAGAAGGCAGGTACGGGATACTGAGTTGGATGATCAGCCATGATCATATTGAATGGCGGTGCAGGCTCGAAGGGCCGAATGGCCTACTCCTGCACCTAATTTCTATGTTTCTATGTTTCTATCTAACTCTCCCTCCTATCCCCATTCTCCTGCCTTCTCCCCATACCCCCCTGACACCCGTACTAATCAATAACCCACCTGTCTTGGCCTTGAATATATTCATTGTTATGACAAAATACCTCTTGATCCTTTGTGCTAATATTACTCACACATAGCAGGAACAGGGTGGTGAGGAAGGGGAGAGGATATGGCTGGGATCAATAGATCAAACCACAAGGCTGTAGAGCTTACAAAGCAATTATGTGTCATCTCACTTCCGATCTCAGGGGTGAGAATGCAGATGCCTTTAAAATGAGCTGGGAAAATAGCGAGACCCTATTCACAGCAAAACAAATTGAACTGTGTTTTTGCGACACCAGCAGTCACCATAGCTTTGAGCAAACATAATACTTAATGTCTCACAAGCCTTGAACATGACAAGGGGAAAGCCGTAATTAACAGCTAGGACAATTAGAGAGAAGTCTGCGGATGGGATGTGTTAGAACCAGCGGCAATTGCAGCTGCGTCAGGTGTGGACAGCAAGCGAGCGAGCGAGAGAGAGAATGGCGTCTCCACGCCAAAGATCCTCTAGCCAGCAAGATGGTCCACGCGACGAAAAGGTCGTAGCGCGGCCATGGGCAGATTCACGGGTCATTTTCTGCCCCATTTCCGTCTCCGCAGATCTCCAAAGATCCCGCAGCGGAGCAAAGATACTCGCGCAGAGACGGAATCCGGTTAGTTACGGAAACATCCTCGTAAAAAAATAGAAGTTCTTTGGTGAAAAATTCTCCTCATTTTCAGAATTTTAATTTATTAACACAAACTGTTCCCCCACAACGTTGATTACACTGCGGGTCGGGTCAGGTCGGGTTCGGTTACGGAAATGGATGGAAAAAAGGCCCACGTTCCGCTCCGTTGCGTACTACACGTCAGCCCATTGCATTTAGCAGGAGTGGTCTATCTTAACATAGAAACATAGAAATTAGGTGCAGGAGTAGGCCATTCGGCCCTTCGAGCCTGCACCGCCATTCAATATGATCATGGCTGATCATCCAACTCAGTATCCCGTACCTGCCTTCTCTCCCATACCCCCTGATCCCCTTAGCCACAAGGGCCACATCTAACTCCCTCTTAAATATAGCCAATGAACTGTGGCCTCAACTACCTTCTGTGGCAGAGAGTTCCAGAGATTCACCACTCTCTGTGTGAAAAAAGTTCTTCTCATCTCGGTTTTAAAGGATTTCCCCTTTATCCTTAAGCTGTGACCCCTTGTTCTGGAAGGATCTTGCTCCGTTATAGGTTCTTTGCACCACACTGCTCGCCTTTCTCTGCGTTGAACATTAGCTGCAGTTCGGGCACAGGGAGAGCTGGGAGGAAGGTGGGTGGGGGGGTTCAGTGAAGGAGGCGGGAGAGGGGAACTAACGACACCACATAGACTGGGGACATTGTCACATGCTGATGCTCAGCAGCTGAGGCAGGGACTTGTACGCCGACACCTTATGGACCCGGACTGTGGACACTGAGAGGTGGTGGGTGTTGCCTTTCAGTCACGAGGGGGGGATTCTCCCCCTCTACATCAGGGTCCTGGGGTGGGGCATACTGCACCCTGAGGTGTTCCCTGCAACCTGTTTCTCTCACAGTTCACAGAGTCGACAGCCGCCTGTCACTGTTGCGGGCTGGAAGAGTCTGTGTATGGAAGATTTGACTCTAGGAGCAGGGAGGTTCTACTGCAGTTGTACAGGGTCTTGGTGAGACCACACCTGGAATATAGGAGCAGGGAGGTTCTACTGCAGTTGTACAGGGTCTTGGTGAGACCACACCTGGAGTATAGGAGCAGGGAGGGTCTACTGCAGTTGTACAGGGTCTTGGTGAGACCACACCTGGAGTATAGGAGCAGGGAGGTTCTACTGCAGTTGTACAGGGTCTTGGTGAGACCACACCTGGAGTATAGGAGCAGGGAGGGTCTACTGCAGTTGTACAGGGTCTTGGTGAGACCACACCTGGAGTATAGGAGCAGGGAGGTTCTACTGCAGTTGTACAGGGTCTTGGTGAGACCACACCTGGAGTATTGCGTACAGTTTTGGTCTCCTAATCTGAGGAAGGACATTCTTGCCATAGAGGGAGTACAGAGAAGGTTCACCAGACTGATTCCTGGGATGTCAGGACTTTCATATGAAGAAAGACGGGATAGACTCGGCTTGTACTCGCTAGAATTTAGAAGATTGAGGGGGGATCTTATAGAAACTTACAAAATTCTTAAGGGGTTGGACAGGCTAGATGCAGGAAGATTGTTCACGATGTTGGGGAAGTCCAGGACAAGGGGCCACACACACAGTTTAAGGATAAGGGGGAAATCTTTTAGGACCGAGATGAGGAAAACATTTTTCACACAGAGAGTGGTGAATCTGTGGAATTCTCTGCCACAGAAGGTAGTTGAGGCCACACAGTTCATTGGCTATATTTAAGAGGGAGTTAGATGTGGCCCTTGCGGCTAAGGAGATCAGGGGGTATGGAGAGAAGGCAGGGATGGGATACTGAGTTGGATGATCAGCCATGATCATATTGAATGGCGGTGCAGGCTCGAAGGGCCGAATGGCCTACTCCTGCACCTATTGTCTATGTTTCTATGTGTACCAGGTGTAGATGGAGTCCTCGAGGCTGCAGCCCCTGTTCCAATATCTCTAAAGGGGCTGCTCCTTGCCTTGGGGCTGCACTTCACACCCACCGCCCTCATCTCTGGACACCCTGTGCGTAGGGGAGAGGGTACGGCTGAAGATGTCCGGGTGCAAGAGAGTTTTATTGTCATGTGTCCCAGATAGGACAATGAAATTCTTGCTTTGCTTCAGCACAACAGAACATAGTCGGCATGAATACAGAACAGATCAGTGTGTCCATATACCATGATATAAATATATACACACATGAATAAATAAACTGATAAAGTTTGTGATAAATAAAATAAATCTGATAAATAAAATATCACATGGAGAAGGCACAAACTCCAGACAGACAGCACCCGTAGTCAGGATCGAACACGGGTCTCTGGCGCTGTGAGGCAGCAACTCTACCTCTACGACACCATACTGCCCTAAGTGTGCGGGGATCGCTGGCCGACACGAACACTTTGTACCAAAGGGCCTGTTTCCACACTGTATCTCTAAGCTAAACTAAATTAAACAACTCCAAGGCAGACAAAAATGCTGGAGAAACTCAGCGGGTGAAGCAGCATCTATGGAGCGAAGGAAATAGGCAACGTTTCTGGCCGATTGTGGAATTCTCTGTCTCAGAGGGCGGTGGAGGCCGGTTCTCTGGATGCTTTCAAGAGAGAGCTAGATAGGGCTCTTAAAACTTGCCGAGTCAGGGGATATGGGGAGAAGGCAGGAGCGGGGTACTGATTGGGGATGAACAGCCATGATCACATTGAATGGCGGTGCTGGCTCGAAGGGCCGAATGGCCTCTACTCCTGCACCTATTGTCTATTGAAATCCTTCTTCACACCTAAGTCTGAAGAAGGGTTTCGACCCGAAACGTCACCTATTTCCTTCGCTCCATAGATGCTGCCTCACCCGCTGAGTTTCTCCAGCACTTTTGTCTACCTTCGATTTTCCAGCATTCAGATTCAGATTCAGATTCAAACTTTTATTGTCATTGTGCAGTGTACAGTACACAGACAACAAAATGCAGTTAGCATCTCCCTAGAAGAGCGACATCGAATATGAGCAATAAATATATTTACGTATATACAGTCGTAGTTGTGCAATTTTTTCTGGTGGAGGAGTGTCCAGAGGGGAGGGTGCTTTGGCAATCACCGAGGTACAGTGTTGAGTAATGTTACAGCCACAGGGAAGAAGCTGTTCCTCGACCTGCTGGTCCGGCAACGGAGAGACCTGTAGCACCTCCCGGATGGTAGGAGGGTAAATAGTCTGTGGTTGGGGTGAGAGCAGTCCTTGACGATGCTGAGCGCCCTTCGCAGACAACGCTTGCTTTGGACAGACTAAATGGAGGGGAGTGAGGAACCGGTGATGCGTTGGGCAATTTTCCAGCATCTGCAGTTCCTTCTTAAATAAATAACCCCAACCATATAACAATTACAGCACGGAAACAGGCCATCTCAACCCTTCTAGTCCGTGCCGAACACTTATTCTCCCCTAGTCCCATCTACCTGCACTCAGACCATAACCCTCCATTCCCTTCTCATCCATATACCTATCCAATTTATTTTTAAATGATAAAATCGAACCTGCCTCCACCACTTCCACTGGAAGCTCATTCCACACAGCCACCACTCTCTGAGTAAAGAAGTTCCCCCTCATGTTACCCCTAAACTTCTGTCCCTTAATTCTCAAGTCATGTCCCCTTGTTTGCATCTTCCCTCCTCTCAGTGGGAAAAGCTTATCCACGTCAACTCTGTCTATCCCTCTCATCATTTTAAAAACATCTATCAAGTCCCCCCTTAACCTTCTGCGCTCCAAAGAATAAAGCCCTAACTTGTTCAACCTTTCTCTGCAACTTAGTTGCTGAAACCCAGGCAACAACCCAAAGTGGAACGTCCAATTTCCTCTGTATTTCTGGGGCTGGCAATAGTTCAGAAACATATTTAAGAGGTGTGCAGCCACAGAGCTGTTAATTGTAACACGAGTGAAATCTGTATTATCTAGCCTGTCAGCTAAATAGTACTTCACCAGAAATGGTCTCACATGACCAGTGCGGCAATCAAAACAATCTTGACCCTTGTACAAGACGTTACCCTGCAAGATTTCCATCACAATATCTGTCAAAGGTTCCACAATGCCTCAATACAGCCTTTCAGAGAAGAACTAGAGTGAAATATTAAACCTATTTACATGTATTTCTGTGAAGGGCACTTTTCACCGTATCAAATGTTTGACGTCAGGAAGAGAAATATAAAGAGGGAGAGATCACAATGCACTCCATTCCACTCCACTGGGTTCTTGTTAAATGAATAATTCTGTTAAGAGAGCAGGTATTGATAATCTAACCCATTTCCTGGTTTCAGCGGCTGAGTTTGTTCTGACTGAAGTCAATCTGTTTCAGCCACAGCTGGCTGCAGAGACAGAAAAGACTCCCACCTTACTAATCTTGCGATGTAACCCAGTGTATCACACAGCCAGCTCCACTCAAGCCAATCCACCAGCTATTGTGGCCTCATCTTACAAGAGGCCATCATAGTTTTAGTTTAGTTCGGAGATAGAGTGGGTAAACAGGCCCTTCGGCCCACCGAGTCCGCACCTGTCCCACCACACCACCCCCCACACACACACTAGAGATAATTTTTATATTTACACCAAGCCAATTAACCTGCAAACCTGTACGTCTTTGGAGTGTGGGAGGAAACCAGAGATCCTGGAGAAAACCCACACAGGTCACGGGGAGAACGTACAAACTCCGTATAGACAGCGCCCATAGTTGGGATCGAACCCGGGACTCTGGCGCTGTGAGGCAGCAACTCTACCGCTGTGCCACCATGCCACCTATTATCCAGGGCACTTTTTAAGCTATCTACCAACGCGTTCCTGAACGCCTGTGGATAATTTGGAGTCCTGTACTGGTTCATTCAGGCTCAGACCCTCATCGTCTCCTTCAACCTTCCTTGAGGCTCTGAGACATTAGACACAATAGGTGCAGCAGTAGGCCATTCGGCCCCTCGAGCCAGGACCGCCATTCAATGTGATCATGGCTGATCATCCCCAATCAGTACCCCGTTCCTGCCTTCTCCTCATATCCCCTGACTCCACTATCTTTAAGAGCCCTATCTAGCTCTCTCTTGAAAGCATCCAGAGAACCTGCCTCCACCGCCCTCTGAGACAGAGAATTCCACAGACTCACCACTCTCTGTGAGAAAAAGTGTTTCCTCGTCTCCGTTCTAAATGGCTTACTCCTTATTCTTAAACTCTGTGTGTGTGTAGCTCCTGGTTCTGGTCTGGACTCCCCCAACATCGGGAACAGAGAGTGGTGAATCTCTGGAACTCTCCGCCACAGAAGGTAGTTGAGGCCAGTTCATTGGCTATATTTAAGAGGGAGTTAGATGTGGCCCTTGTGGCTAAGGGGATCAGGGGGTATGGAGAGAAGGCAGGTACGGGATACTGAGTTGGATGATCAGCCATGATCATATTGAATGGCGGGGCAGGCTCGAAGGGCCGAATGGTCCTACTCCTGCACCTAATTTCTATGTTTCTATGTTTCTATGTAACATGTTTCCTGCCTCTAGCGTGTCCAAACCCTTAATAATCTTATATGTTTCAATAAGATATCCTCTCATCCTTCTAAACTCCAGAGTGTACAATCCCATCAACAGTTCTGCCCTTAGCACCTGGGACTACATTTTCCCACAGTTTGGACGGGACCAGGAGTTTAATTTTGGATTCTGGTTCTGGACTCCTAGATGTTGGCATCTTGAACTTGGTCTCACCGACTCCTCTTCTCACCCAATGTCATGGACCTTGATCTTAGACCCAGAGGATGTCCTGTCACACTGCAATGGCTCTAATTGCCACCACTGTGCAGTTTGATCATATGGTTGAACTCAGCTGCGCTTCTACACTGTGTAGACTAAAACACCAATTAGTTTAATTATTAGGGAACAGAGCTGACTACAATTAGCCACAGCAGTATTTTCCTCATTAAAATGATGGTTCCTTGCTTTTTGCATTAGACACACAACCGAAATAGGTTTAATTGTCATTAGACATTCATTGACTTTACACATATCTGAGCTTCCCAACGCATTGTTGACTATTTATACTGTTCATGTCCTACCCCAAAATAGGAAGGAATAGAAGGCTTGGAAAAGGTGGAACTGAACTATGAGCAAGTTGTGAGTCTGTGGAGTTCTCTGCCTCAGAGGGCGGTGGAGGCCGGTTCTCTGGATGCTTTCAAGAGATAGTTCAAGTTCAAGTGAGTTTATTGTCATGTGTCCCTGTATAGGACAATGAAATTCTTGCTTTGCTTCAGCACAACAGAACATAGTAGGCATTTACTACAAAACAGATCAGTGTGTCTATATACCATAATATAAATATATACACACATGAATAAATAAACTGATAAAGTGCAAATAACAGATAATAGGTTATTAATAATCAGAGTTTTGTCCGAGCCAGGTTTAATAGCCTGATGGCTGTGGGGAAATAGCTATTCCTGAACCTGGACGTTGCAGTCTTCAGGCTCCTGTACCTTCTACCTGAAGGTAGCAGGGAGATGAGTGTGTGGCCAGGATGGTGTGGGTCTTTGATGATACTGCCAGCCTTTTTGAGGCAGCGACTGCGATAGATCCCCTCGATGGAACTCTAAACACTGCAATTCACCTCCAATGCAACATGTCCATGGCAGATGTTACCTCCCTGACTGCATGCTCATCTCTAGAACATCTGGATATCAGGACCTCATCTATTCCTCCTCTCCAGAGATGCTTCCTGACTCGCTGAGTTACTCCAGCATTTTGTGTCTATTGTCGGTGTATACCAGCATCTGCAGTTCCTTCCTACACAGGTATTGGGTAGACACAGGTGAGGAGGGGGTTGGGGTAGGTAGGGATGGGGGGTGCAAAAGAACAGAAGGTGAGAGACGAACAGATTGAAGAATTGTGACTTTGAAACCATGTGAAGGAATGCAGGAGAAGGAGTGGGAGGAGAGAAGTAGGTACACATCCAGGTGGGAGAGGGGAGATTGGAGTGAAGGTTCATGAATTCATATTCATACCTGATAGGACCAATCGGCCCAGCAAGTCACCCACCCTAGCTGATCTATCTCTCCCTCTCATCCCCATTCTCCTGCCTTCTCCACATTGTCAATGACTCCCATACTGATCAAAAGGGGAGATGAGGGAGAGAAACCAGAGAGGGGGGGAGAAGGGGTTGTTAGAGGCAACCTCACATTGGAGCAGTCAATGTCCGGAAAGGTCTAGAATAAAGGGGAGGCCATTTAAGACCGAGGTGAGAAAAAAACTTTTTCTCCCAGAGAGTTGTGAATTTGTGGAATTCCCTGCCACAGAGGGCAGTGGAGGCCAATTCACTGGATGGATTTAAGGGAGAGTTAGATAGAGCTCTAGGGGCTAGTGGAGTCAAGGGATATGGGGAGAGGGCAGGCACGGGTTATTGATAGGGGACGATCAGCCATGATCACATTGAATGGCGGTGCTGGCCGAATGGCCGAATGGCCTCCTCCTGCACCCATTGTCTATGTTTCGATGTCTTGACAAGAAACGTCACCTCTCCCTGCTCTCCACAGTGTGCTGTTTCTATAGCGTATAACTCGATGACTACCACTGTGTCGTGCTCAGAGGTGTCATGTGGGATTAGCGCTGAAATCTCCAGATTGGAACTTGAATCCACAATCTTCTGACTCAGGGATAAGAGGGCTACAAACTCAGCCATATTGGCAAACCTGGAATGAATGGAATTGAATTATCTTAGAGTGTTTGTTTTAAAGCTGCATTTCTGTCCCTACCTTAAATTGAAGTCGTATTTAGTTTAGTTTAGTTTAGTTTAGTTTAGTTTATAGATACAGCGCAGAAACAGGCCCTTCGGCCCACCAGTCCGTGCCGACCGCAAGCTAACATTATCTTGTCCAAATTTCAAGTGAAGTCAAGTCAAGTCAAGTTATTTGTCACATACACATACGAGATGTGCAGTGAAATGAAAGTGGCAATGCTCGCGGACTTTTGTGCAAAAGACAAACAACAAAACAACCAAACAAATTATAAACACAATCATAACACACATATTCTTTTACATAATAAATAATGGAAGGAAAAACGTTCTGTAGAGTTAGTCCCTGGTGAGATAGGCGTTTACAGTCCGAATTGCCTCTGGGAAGAAACTCCTTCTCAACCTCTCCGTTCTCACCGCATGGCAACGGAGGCGTTTGCCTGACTGTAGCAGCTGGAACAGTCCGTTGCAGGGGTGGAAGGGGTCTCCCATGATTTTATTTGCTCTGGAGTTGCACCTCCTGTTGTATAGTTCCTGCAGGGGGGTGAGTGAAGTTCCCATAGTGCGTTCGGCCGAACGCAGTACTCTCTGCAGAGCCTTCTTGTCCTTGGCAGAGCAATTCCCAAACCAGATGGTAATGTTCCCGGACAAGATGCTTTCCACCGCCGCTGCGTAGAAGCACTGGAGGATCCTCGGAGACACTCTGAGTTTCCTCAATTGCCTGAGGTGGTAAAGGCGCTGCCTTGTCTGCCTTGCTTCCTCAACTCCCCACTACAAGAGTATATATATATATATATATATATATATATGCATTAGATCAAATCTTTTGGCCATAAAACTGAAATGGCGCAGCAGCACTGCAGGTGGAGCTGCTGCCTCACTACCTCAAGGTCGTAGGTTCGATCCTGGTCTTGGGTGTTACCTACATGGAGTTTACACCTTCTCCCTGTGTCCGTATGAGTTTCCCCGGCTGTGCTAGTTTCAAGATTCAAGATTCAAGTGAGTTTATTGTCATGTGTCCCTGATAGGACAATGAAATTCTTGTTTTGCTTCAGCACAACAGAACATAGTAGGCAAGATACTAGAGGCTCCTCTATAGAACAGATCAGTGTGTCCATATACCATTATATAAATATATACACACACACATGAATAAATAAATAAACTGGTAAAGTCCCACATCCTAAGCACACATGGGATGTATGAATGTGCAGAGGGGAGGAGACAGGTTTATGAGGGAGTGGGGCTGACGTGATTGCTTTGAGAGCTAGCACAGGCTTGATGGCCTGAAGTTCCAGTTCAAAGGTTCATAAGCTCAAGTCCACTCCGCCATTCAATCATGGCTGATCTATCTCTCCTCCCTAATCCCATTCTCCTGCCTTCTCCCCATAACCCCCGACACACGTACTAATCAAGAACTCCTCCTTAAAAATATCCATTGACTTGTCCTCCACAACTGTCTTGTGGTAATGAATTCCACAGATTCACCACCCTCTGGCTAAAGTAATTCTATTACCTTCTCCCCTTAACCCCTGACACCCGGTTTTCTCTGTCCCTAGTGTGTGTAGGATAGAGCTAGTATATATAGGTGATCGCTGGTCAGCACAGACTCGATGGGCCGAAGGGCCAGTTTCCATTCTGTATCTCTAAAACTAAAACGAAAGATGGTGCCTCTAGACTCCAGCATCTGCAGCCACTTGTGTCTCCATATATATATTTTTCATTTCCCTGTAAAATCTCAGGCCTGTTTCTTCTCTGGATTGAATAACAAACAAGCTTGAGAGGGATAAGTTCTCTCAACAGCAGGACTTTCATTCAATCTTGTCACCATTCTTTATAAGATCTTTATAAGATCACCCCTCATCCTCCTGCGCTCCAAGGAATAGAGACCCAGCCTACTCAATCTCTCCCTATAGTCCTGGCAACATCCTTGTAAATCTTCTCTGAACCCTTTCAAGCTTGACAATATCTTTCCTATAACATGGTGCCCAGAACTGAACACAATACTCTAAATGCAGCCTCACCAACGTCTTATAAAACTGCAACAACTGAGGAAAGACATATGGAGGGAGTACAGAGAAGGTTCACCAGACTGATTCCTGGGATGACAGGACTTTCATATGAAGAAAGACTGGATAGACTCGGCTTGTACTCGCTAGAATTTAGAAGATTGAGGGGGGGTCTTATACAAACTTACAAAATTCTTAAGGGGTTGGACAGGCTAGATGCTGGAAGATTGTTCCCGATGTTGGGGAAGTCCAGAACAAGGGGTCACACAGTTTAAGGATAAGAGGGAAGTCTTTTAGGACCGAGATGAGGAAAACATTTTTCACACAGAGAGTGGTGAATCTGTGGAATTCTCTGCCACAGAAGGTAGTTGAGGCCACAGTTCATTGGCTATATTTAAGAGGAAGTTGGATGTGGCCCTTGTGCAGGAGTAGAGGCCATTCGGTCCTTCGAGCCTGCACCGCCATTCAATATGATCATGGCTGATCATCCAACTCAGTATCCCGTACCTGCCTTCTCTCCATACCCCCTGATCCCTTTAGCCACAAGGGCCACATCTAACTCCCTCTTAAATATAGCCAATGAACTGTGTGGCCTCAACTACCTTCTGTGGCAGAGAGTTCCACAGATTCACCACTCTCTGTGTGAAAAATGTTTTTCTCATCTCGGTCTTACAGGATTTCCCCCTTATCCTTAAACTGTGACCCCTTGTACTGGACTTCCCCAAATATGGACTTCCCCACCTCTATAAGATCACCCCTCATCCTCCTGCGCTCCAAGGAATAGAGTCCCAGACTGCTCAACCTGAATTGAGCAATTCTGTAAGTCTTGAGATCTGCACGCAAGTTTGTAAGTTCATAATTGTATAGTATATCTTTATTGTCATTTCCTGAGTATTCGCATACCCAGAGGAAACAAAAAAACGTTGCTCAACCAGTGTCCATTCAGTGTGCATGAAAAAATAAATAGAAATAAAAAATACATGTATCATGAACAAATTTAACACTCTACTAAACATTCAACAGCCGTTCCGACCGGCAGCGGCACAACAGTGGCTCTGCTGCAGTGTGGGGGTTTGTGCGCGATACTTGGCAGGGGGCAAAGTCCATTTAACAGTCTTATAGCCTGTGGGAAGAAGCTGAGGAGCACCCTGCTGGTTTTGCAGCTAATGCTCCTGTACCTCTTCCCAGATGGGAGGATGGAGAAAATGTCATGCGATGGGTGGTAAGGGTCTTTGATGATGGAGATGGCTCTGCTGATACATCTCTTCCTGTATATGTCCAGCAGGAAGGGGAGTGGAGCACCAATAATCCTGCTTGCGGTCTTCACAATCCTGTCTAGTTGGTGCCGTTCGTACGTCTTGCAGCTCCCGAACCAGGAAGTGATGCCGTAATGCTGCTGGATTTTTATTTTACTATGTATTGGCTTCCACGTAGCTTGAGAAAACTGTGGCCGACCATAATCTTAAAGAGATAGTTCATCTTAAGAACCCAAGGGACTGCTCTGTCAATTTATAATGTCCTTCCATCCCTGTGGAAAAACTATGCACTTAAGGCTAAGAAATTAAAATTTAGTGATATTGGGCATTATTAATTTTTTCCACTTAGTAATTGCACTAAAGGGTATAGATGGTTGTTTCTTTACTGGTATCTAGAGGCCTGGTTTAAACTTACTGAGACCTGGACCTAGACGTCGCCACTGTTAGAGAGGAGAGACAAAAATGCTGGGGAAACTCAGCGGGTGAGGCAGCATCTATGGAGCGAAGGAATAGGTGACGTTTCGGGACCCTATTTCCTTCGCTCCATAGATGCTGCCTGTCCCGCTGAGTTACTCCAGCATTTTGTGTCTGTCTTTGAAATGAACCAGTCTGAAGAAGGGTCTCGTCCTGAAACATCACCTATTTCCTTCGCTCCATTGATGCTGCCTCACCCGCTGAGTTTCTCCAGCATTTTTGTCTACCTTCGACTCTTTTCCAGCATCTGCAGTTCCTTCTTAAACACAGTTACAGTGGATGTTCAATGCAGTAAATTAATTAAAACCAGAATTATTTTTCTCGTTCACCAGATCTTTCCATTGAGGGATATACAATGCAAAGCTGGAACGTTGTTCTAAGTTAGATCTTAAGGTCATAAGTGATAGGAGTAGACTTAGACCAGTCGGCCCTTCAAGTCTACCCTGCCATTCAATCATGGCTGATCTATCTCTCCCTCCTAACCCCATTCTCCTGCCTTCTCCCCATAACCCCTGACGCCCGTACTAATCAAGAATCTATCTATCTCTGCCTTAAAAATTTGACTGAAATGCACATTAATTCTGATTCACTCCCATCAAGAACCACTCAAGAGTGTTTCACTTGTTCTAGCCAGATGGAACAATGAAATTCATACTTGCAGCAGCACAACAGAATATGTAAACATATTACAATGTATTAAATTAGAAAAAAAAGTTCAGTGTGTGTTTGTGTGTACACACACATACATACACATAAAAAACAAACAAACAATAATAGTCTATGTAGTTCCAGAGCTTATTTGAGGTTGTAGTGTTTAATATTCGCTAGAATTTAGAAGATTGAGGGGGGGATCTTATAGAAACTTACAAAATTCTCAAGGGGTTGGACAGGCTAGATGCAGGAAGATTGTTCCCGATGTTGGGGAAGTCCAGGACAAGGGGCCACACAGTTTAAGGATAAGGGGGAAATCTTTTAGGACAGAGATGAGAAAAACATTTTTCACACACAGAGAGTGGTGAATCTGTGGAATTCTCTGCCACAGAAGGTAGTTGAGGCCACACAGTTCATTGGCTATATTTACGAGGGAGTTAAATCCCGTACCTGCCTTCTCTCCATACCCCCTGATCCCTTTAGCCACAAGGGCCACATCTAACTCTCTCTTAAATATAGCCAATGAACTGTGTGGCCTCAACTACCCTCTGTGGCAGAGAGTTCCAGAGATTCACCACTCTCTGTGTGAAAAAAGTTCTTCTCATCTCGGTTTTAAAGGATTTCCCCCTTATCCTTAAACTGTGTGACCCCTTGTCCTGGACTTCCCCAACATCGAGAGCAATCTTCCTGCATCTAGCCTGTCCAACCCCTTAAGAATTTTGTACGTTTCTATAAGATCCCCTCTCAATCTCTTAAATTCTAGAGAGTATAAACCATCTTATAGAAACTTACAAAATTCTTAAGGGGTTGGACAGGCTAGATGCAGGAAGATTGTTCCCGATGTTGGGGAAGCCCAGAACTAGGGCATCTAGCCTGTCCAACCCCTTAAGCCCCAACCCCTGCGTGACTGAACCTTGCGGCAACTTTGGTGAGAATGGAAGTGCAATGGTTAACTAGAGACACAAGATCCAATCTCACTTTGCCAGCTAGGGAATTTAAATTGAAGGAAATAAATCCAGATTCCGTTTTTTTTATTAAAAATGCCGGTCTCATAAAACAGCAAACACAGAGTAATGGATCTGTGGATGTAAAACCCCATCTACTGTGATTCACATATGTTATGCAGGGAGGATATTATGTGCTGTTACATGTTGGGTCTCCATGTGACATCAGCTGTGGTTGGCTCTGAGCAGGAGGGGGATGGATGATTGACATTTCCAGTGACGTCCATATCCTCACAGCGGTAGAGTTGCTGCCTTAGAGTACCAGAGACCCGGGTTCGATCCTGGCCACGGGTGCTGTCTGTACAGAATTTGTACGTTCTCCTTGTGACAGCGGGATTTTTCTCCACACTGCCGTCTCCCCATAACATATCACTAAGTTCTCTATCGCCTTTCGGTATAATGTTACATGCTTTAGCCCACCGCAGAGGGTGTTGATTCAAACGTAGATGGAATTAGAGCCGGATTTGGGTATTTCTTCCGAGTGTAAAGGGAAGTTGGTGGACTCTACACAGGGCGGCATGGTGGCACAACCATCGAGTTGCAGCCTCACTGCACCAGAGATCCAGGTTCAATCCTGGCTTTGGGTGCTGTCTGTACGGAGTTTGTACGTTCTCCCCGTGACCTACGTGGGTTTCCTCCGAGGACTCCGAGGACTCGCTAGAATTTAGAAGATTGAGGGGGGATAGAAACATAGAAACATAGAAATTAGGTGCAGGAGTAGAGGCCATTCGGCCCTTCGAGCCTGCACCGCCATTCAATATGATCATGGCTGATCATCCAACTCAGTATCCTGTACCTGCCTTCTCTCCATACCCTCTGATCCCCTTGGCCACAAGGGCCACATCTAACTCCCTCTTAAATATAGCCAATGAACTGTGGCCTCAACTACCCTCTGTGGCAGAGAGTTCCAGAGATTCACCACTCCCTGCGTGAAAAAAGTTCTTCTCATCTCGGTTTTAAAGGATTTCCCCCTTATCCTTAAGCTGTGACCCCTTGTCCTGTGATCACCTTTCGGTATAATGTTACATGCTTTAGCCCACCTTAGCAGTGTTGATTCAAACGTAGATGGAGTTAGAGCCGGATTTTGGTATTTCTTCCGAGTGTAAAGGGAAGTTGGTGGACTCTACACAGGGCGGCATGGTGGCACAACCATCGAGTTGCAGCCTCACTGCACCAGAGATCCAGGTTCAATCCTGGCTTCGGGTGCTGTCTATACGGAGTTTGTACGTTCTCCCCGTGACCTGCGTGGGTTTCCTCCGAGGACTCGCTAGAATTTAGAAGATTGAGGGGGGATAGAAACATAGAAACATAGAAAACATTAGGTGTGCAGGAGTAGGCCATTCGGCCCTTCGAGCCTGCACCGCCATTCAATATGATCATGGCTGATCATCCAACTCAGTATCCTGTACCTGCCTTCTCTCCATACCCTCTGATCCCCTTGGCCACAAGGGCCACATCTAACTCCCTCTTAAATATAGCCAATGAACTGTGCCTCAACTACCCTCTGTGGCAGAGAGTTCCAGAGATTCACCACTCTCTGTGTGAAAAAAGTTCTCCTCATCTCGGTTTTAAAGGATTTCCCCCTTATCGTTAAGCTGAGACCCCTTGTCCTGGACTTCCCCAACATCGGGAACAATCTTCCTGCATCTAGCCTGTCCAACCCCTTAAGAATTTTGTAAGTTTCTATAAGATCCCCTCTCAATCTCCTAAATTCTAGAGAGTATAAACCATCTTATAGAAACTTACAAAATTCTTAAGGGGTTGGACAGGCTAGATGCAGGAAGATTGTTCCCGATGTTGGGGAAGCCCAGAACAAGGGGCCACACAGTTTAAGGATAAGGGGGAAATCTTTTAGGACCGAGATGAGGAAAACATTTTTCACACAGAGAGTGGTGAATCTGTGGAATTCTCTGCCACAGAAGGTAGTTGAGGCCACACAGTTCATTGGCTATATTTAAGAGGGAGTTGGATGTGGCCCTTGTGGCTAAAGGGATCAGGGGATATGGAGAGAAGGCAGGTACAGGATACTGAGTTGGATGATCAGCCATGATCATATTGAATGGCGGTGCAGGCTCGAAGGGCCGAATGGCCTCTATCCTGCACCTATTGTCTATGTTTCTATGACTTCAGTTTCCTCCCACACTCCAAAGACGTACAGGTTTGTAGGTTCATTGGCTTGGTGTAAATGTAAAAAATGCTCCTGGCGTGGGATAGTATTCGGGTGGAGATTTTGCTGGTCAGTGCAGACTCGGTGGGCCGAAGGGCCTATTTCCGTGCTGTATCTCTAAACCAAACCACATCCATAACTTCCTACTATAGGTTTGTATAACTGGAGCATTGATAGCTACCAATGTGAATCATTCTCTCCACACTTCATCAACAAGACGATATCGGAATAACAACATGTATTTTGTCTGGCATTTCATATATATTTATCTCAGCAAATCTTTGAACTTTTTAAAACACGAATAAATGTCTAACTTTGGGAATTAGAGTTATAATTGTTACCTTTTATAGATTCTCATTACAGAAGACAGAATTTTAAAATTGAACACCAAATGTTTTTATACTGTTTGGAGACTCTTTGTTTCTTGAGACTCGAACTCAGACACGATGATAAAAAAAAGCAAAATGACCTCAAATGCGCCTATATTTTAATTTACGAAACTTTAAACAAATTAGAGATGATGATCTTTGAAATCCGAATTCTAATTTGCATTTAAAGCCGCCACACAGCAGCTGATTTATAATTTCACCCGTGAATTTCATGTTTCACCAGTTAATTCAGATCAATATTTTATTAAAAAATACATAGAAAGGAGCAACACAAACAAAAACAGCACATGTTTTCAATAAAGGCAGTAAATTATTCTCTATTTCTTCAGGCAATTTCATGGGGATTGAAAAATACTGAATATAGCTGAAGAAATATTATTTCCATTAAAGGAAAGTAACAGAAGGGGGATGGGTAGACAAAAATGCTGGAGAAACTCAGCGGGTGAGGCAGCATCTATGGAGCGAAGGAAATAGGCGACGTTTCGGGTCGAGACCCTTCTTCAGACTGATGTGGAGGTGGGGGGGGGGTGCAAGAAGAAGAAAGGAAGAGGGTAATTGCAGTTGTACAGGGTCTTGGTGAGGCCACACCTGGAGTATTGCGTACAGTTTTGGTCTCCAAATCTGAGGAAGGACATTATTGCCATAGAGGGAGTGCAGAGACGGTTCACCAGACTGATTCCTGGGATGTCAGGACTGTCTTATGAAGAAAGACTGGATAGACTTGGTTTATACTCTCTAGAATTTAGAAGATTGAGAGGGGATCTTATAGAAACTTACAAAATTCTTAAGGGGTTGGACAGGCTAGATGCAGGAAGATTGTTCCCGATGTTAGGGAAGTCCAGGACAAGGGGTCACAGCTTAAGGATAAAGGGGAAATCCTTTAAAACCGAGATGAGAAGAACTTTTTTCACGCAGAGAGTGGTGAATCTCTGGAACTCTCTGCCACAGAGGGTAGTTGAGGCCAGTTCATTGGCTATATTTAAGAGGGAGTTAGATGTGGCCCTTGTGGCTAAGGGGATCAGGGGGTATGGAGAGAAGGCAGGTACGGGATACTGAGTTGGATGATCAGCCATGATCATATTGAATGGCGGTGCAGGCTCGAAGGGCCGAATGGCCTACTCCTGCACCTAATTTCTATGTTTCTATGTAATTTGTTTCAACCCAGTGAGTTAAGGGGTTTTAGAACTTATATGTGTAGGAAGGAACTGCAGATGGTGGTCTAGACCAGTGGTTCCCAAGCTTAAAAAAGTTCATGGGCTCTTTAATTTTTCCGTGGCCCCTCTGACATTATTAGCGGAAAAAAATTGAACTTGTGGCCCCCTAAATCCCCAAATCTTTCTGTGGCCCCCCTGAAATTTGCCATGGCCCCTTTGGGAATCACTGGTCTAGACCGAAGACTGGAGTAAATGCTGGAGTAACTCAGCGGGACAGGAAGCATCTCTGGAGATAAAGAATCTCAACTCCCACATCAAGGCGATCGAAACTCACGCAACTTGGAGTTCCCGAAGTCGTTCTCCGACCAGCGACCGCGGGCTCCGTGATGTTAAGTCCGCAAGCACGCACGTATTGTCAACAAAATAGAGAGATTACAGAGGAGATTTACTAGAATGTTGCCTGGGTTTCAGCAACTAAGTTACAGAGAAAGGTTGAACAAGTTAGGGCTTTATTCTTAAATAGGGAAGATTCGTAGGAAGGACTTTAAGGGGGAAGTTTATAATATGAGGGGGAACTTCTTTAAAGAGTGAATGAGCTCCCAGGGATGGTGGAGAGGTTCATTAGTATCATTTAAAAATAAATTGGATAGGCATATGTGAGAAGGGAATGGACGTGGATAATTTGTTCGGCATGGACTTGTAGGGCCGAGATGGCCTGTTTCCGTGCTGTAATTGTTATATGGTTATATGGTTATTCTCTGGAGCGCAGAAGGTTAAGGGGGGACTTGATAGAGGTCTTTAAAATGATGAGAGGGATAGACAGAGTTGACGTGGATAAGCTTTTCCCACTGAGAGTAGGGAAGATTCAAACAAGAGGACATGACTTGAGAATTAAGGGACAGAAGTTTAGGGGTAACATGAGGGGGAACTTCTTTACTCAGAGAGTGGTAGCTGTGTGGAGCTTTCAGTGGAAGTGGTGGAGGCAGGTTCGATTTTATCATTTAAAAATAAATTGGATAGGTATATGGATGGGAAAGGAATGGAGGGTTATGGTATGATGGGACTAGGGGAGAATAAGTGTTCAACACGGACTAGAAGGGCCGAGATGGCCTGTTTCCGTGCTGTAATTGTTATATGGTTATATGGACTTCTGAGGTCTATCCCTGGCAAAGGGATCACGGGATCATGGTAAGTCCACAGGTGACTGCGGTGGATCTAAACTCGGTCTCCAGCAAAGGCCGCCAACACCTCGATGTTAGGCTGCATTGCAGACGGAGATACTGTACGCAAAATAAATCACATCTCCGTCGAGGTTAAGAAATTAGAAAAAGTTTCCCCCAACCCCCTCCCCCCCCCACATAAAACAAGCTACAGACATACACACTAACAACATACATGTAACACATTCTATTAAATCACAAAGAAGGTAAGGACAGACAGACTGTTGGCGAGTCAGCCATTGCTGGTGCCATCTGGTGGTGTTGTCGATAATTTCTCTACGCCACGTGCAGGTTTGTAGGTTAATTGGCTTCGGCAAGAATTGTAAATTGTCTCTAATGTGTAGGATAGTCCTCGTGTACGGGGGGAGGGCTGGTAGGCGTTAACTCGATGGGCCGAAGGGCCTGTTTCCACACCGAATCTCCAAATTGAAACAAAACAATTTAGAGAATGGAGGGATAAGGATCAGGTACAGGCAGAGAAGATTAATTTATCTCCGCGTCGTGTTCTGCACGGACATTGTGGGCCGAATGGCCTGTTCCTGTGCTGTACTGGTCTGCATGCTATGTAATTCAGTCCAAATGGTGTACTGAGCATGTCAAAAATTATATAAACACAGAAGGAAAATAACTACTTTAACTCACTATCAGATTCATCAGCCAGAGAGGGGTCCTGACCTTGACGGTCATTTGGTCCATCAAGTCTACATAGAAACATAGACAATAGGTGCAGGAGTAGAGGCCATTCGGCCCTTCGAGCCTGCACCGCCATTCAATATTTCTAACATGACCTCACAACTTCTATACTCAATTTCTCGATGTCCAAACTCGGGAAATAATTCTTGGTTCAAATTGCAAACCATGACAGAGAGGCGTCTCCCCGATCTATTCCTCTCATGATTTTGTACACCTAGAAACATAGAAACATAGACAATAGGTGCAGGAGTAGAGGCCATTCGGCCCTTCGAGCCTGCACCGCCATTCAATATGATCATGGCTGATCATCCAACTCAGTATCCTGTACCTGCCTTCTCTCCATACCCCCTGATCCCTTTAGCCACAAGGGCCACATCTAACTCCCTCTTAAATATAGCCAATGAACTGTGTGGCCTCAACTACCTTCTGTGGCAGAGAGTTCCAGAGATTCACCACTCTCTGTGTGAAAAAAGTTTTTCTCATCTCGGTCCTAAAGGATTTCCCCCTTATCCTTAAACTGTGTGGCCCCTTGTTCTGGACTTCCCCAACATCGGGAACAATCTTCCTGCATCCAGCCCTGTCCAGCCCCTTAAGAATTTTGTAAGTTTCTATAAGATCCCCCCTCAATCTCCTAAAGCCTAGAGAGGTTAGAGCCAATAAGGTCATGTGAAAGGAGCAGAATTAGGCCATTCAGCCCATCAAGTCTACTGCGCTGTTCAAACATGTCTGATCTATCTCTCCCTCCTTACCCATTAGATTACATCTGATCTAATATGACTTGAACAAAACACTGGAGGATCTCAGCGGGTCAGGCAGAATCCGTAGCGGGAATGGACAGGCACGGCTTTAGCTCCTGACACGACGTCCGACCAGTCTTACTGTCTCCGACTACTTTTTCTCCATGTACCGCCAAATCCCCTGACCATCAGCCTGAAGAAGGGTCTCGACCCGAAACGTCACCCATTCCTTCTCTCCACAGATGTTGCCTGTCCCGCTGAGTTACTCCAGCATTTTGTGCCTGTCTTCGACTTCAGGTGGGTTGTGTGGGCAGGAGTATAAGGGTGAGGTTGAGTTTGTCCTTTGATGAATGAGAGAAGTGGAGCCCCTTCACAAGCATCTTCCCGAATGTGCTGTGTGAGCCACATTGCCGGCTGCCCATGGATCTCCTGGGTCACTTGCTGCTGAAGTGGCAGTATTCAACTCTAGTCCCCAAAGGTTTAGTGATTCCTTTAATGTGCGGACTAGGCAGTTCGGTTCCCCTCTGCGTGCTGCGATGCATTCCTGCTGTCACCATGAGGCAAGCCAACCACACCATGAAACCATCTGACCCAGGGAACAACTGCAAGGAAGATTGTTCCCGATGTTGGGGAATAGATTCAGCCCGATTTATCATTGGGGTAAGGAGATATCGTGCAAAGGCATCTCAGACCATGGACCATAGAAACATAGATATAGAAAATAGGTGCAGGAGTAGGCCATTCGGCCCTTCGATATGATCATGGCTGATCATCCAACTCAGTATCCCATCCCTGCCTTCTCTCCATACCCCCTGATCCCTTTAGCCACAAGGGCCACATCTAACTCCCTCTTAAATATAGCCAATGAACTGTGTGGCCTCAACTACCTTCTGTGGCAGAGAATTCTAGAGATTCACCACTCCCTGTGTGAAAAATTATTTTCTCATCTCGGTCCTAAAAGAGTTCCCTCTTATCCTTAAACTGTGTGACCCCTAGTTCTAGACTTCCCCAACATCGGGAATAATCTTCCTGCATCTAGCCTGTCCAACCCCTTAAGAAGAGGGGACCAAGAGAGAGCTCAGCCATAGGTTTGGGATGGTAGTGTTATCATGAAGATAGAGCAGCGGTAGAGTTGCTGCCTCACAGCTCCAGAGACCAGGGTTCGATCCTGACTACGGGTGCTGGCTGTTTGGAGCAAAGAGGATGATACAGAATGCAGAATATAGTTCTCAGCATTGTAGTGCATCAGTTCCACTGACAAAGTCCAATGTCCACAAAGGAGAATCGGACAGTACCCTAGGTCAGTGATTCCCAACCAGGGGCCATGGCAAATTTCAGGGGGGGCCACAGAAAAAAATTGGGGATTTAGGGGGCCACAGGTTCAATGAAAGGGGCCACTTTTTTTCCGCTAATAATGCCAGGGGGGGCACAGAAAAATTAAAGATCCCAGAGGGGCCATGAGCTAAAAAAGGTTGGGAACCACTGCCCTAGATTATGGAAGAAATTGTTCTGCACCATAAAAACACGCTCCCCCCCCCCAAACTCGAAAAAGGTTCAACCCTGACCTCTGCTGCTGTCTCTGTGGAGTTTGCTCGTTCGTATGGATTTCCGCCCGGTGTTAAGGTTTCCTCCCTCTTCCCAGTTGGCCATTGCCAATGACATATTATATATTTGTATAACATATTATATTTGGGCGATGTGCCCCAAACGATATCTATCTTTGTCACAGAAGGTGGACACAAAATGCTGGAGAAACTCAGCGGGTGAGGCAGCATCTACGGAGCGAAGGAAATAGGCGACGTTTCGATGGAGGTAGAATTTTGCCTTTGTCGATGGAGGTAGATCTGGAGACGGTGGGTGAGACTGTGGGGAGAATGTGGCAGCACCCGAGATTATGGATGGACCGTTCAGAAGCCTGACAAAAGAGGGGAAGTAGCTGTTCCTGAAGGCTGGCTGTTGCATATTCTATTTACGTAATCTGCAAACGTTACAGGCAGCAGATATAACCCTCCATTCAACATCTCCCTAAAGCTCCCCCTGAGCTCGAGTTACCATAATCAGGTTTTTGCATTTCTCAACTTCCCAAAGTATTGCAGTTAAACTTAGTCTCAGTTCCATTACAATGCAACTGCTGCGCACATATTCACACCCACCCATCCTCCCTACATATCATTGCTTCAACACTGCCCAACCACTGTGATCTGTTTAGAATTCATTAAAGCTCAGGATTAACCTGGCTAACTCATCCTTGCCGTCCCCTCTCTTATCTCATGCATCCAGTAGGTGACCCTTCGACTTTGCCTTTGTCAAAGATAAAAATAACGCTACATTTCTTCCTGCTTTCAAAAAGCATTATGGAGGGTTAACCCCTGGGCTGCCAGGATGTTAATTGAATTCCAAGCTCCAGCAGCCAACCTTTTGCCAGTTTTAATGTATATTGAATTCAAAAGTGCTGGAGAAACTCAGCGGGTGCAGCAGCAGCCAACCTTTCTGAAATAGGCAAGTTTCGGGCCTAGGAAGGGTTTAGACCCGAAACGTTGCTATTTCCTTAGAAAGATGCTCCCGCTGAGTTAGCAGAGTAACTCAGGGGTGAGGCAGCATCTTTGGAGCAAAGGAAATAGGCAACGTTTCGGGCCAAAACCCTTCTGGAAATAGGCAACGTTTCGGGCCGAAACCCGGAAGGGTTTCGACCCGAAACGTTGCCTATTTCCTTAGCTCCACAGATGCTGCTGCACCCGCTGAGTTACTCCAGCACTCTGTGAAACGTCACCTATCCATGTTCTCCACAGATGCTGCCTGACCCGCTGGGTTACTCCAGACTGATACCCTGGAATAGTGAAAGGCCTGGATAGAGTGGACATGGAGAGGATGTTTCCACTAGTGGGAGAGTCTTGGACTAGAGGGCACAGCCTCAGAATTAAAGGACGTTCAGTACATTCAGGAAGGAGGTGAGAAGGAATTTCTTTAGTCTTTGGGTGGTGAGTCTGTGGAATTCTTTGCCACAGAAGGCTGTGGAGGCCAAGTCAGTGGATATTTTTAAGGCAGAGATAGAAGTTCAAGTTCAAGTGAGTTTATTGTCATGTGTCCCTGTATAGGACAATGAAATTCTTGCTTTGCTTCAGCACACAGAACATAGAAACATAGAAACATAGAAATTAGGTGCAGGAGTAGAGGCCATTCGGCCCTTCGAGCCTGCACCGCCATTCAATATGATCATGGCTGATCATCCAACTCAGTATCCCGTACCTGCCTTCTCTCCATACCCTCTGATCCCCTTAGCCACAAGGGCCACATCTAACTCCCTCTTAAATATAGCCAATGAACTGGCCTCAACTACCCTCTGTGGCAGAGAGTTCCAGAGATTCACCACTCTCTGCGTGAAAAAAAGTCTTCTCATCTCGGTTTTAAAGGATGTCCCCCTTATCCTTAAGCTGTGACCCCTTGTCCTGGAGTAGGCATAGTAGGCATTTACTACATAGTAGGCATTTACTACAAAACAGATCAGTGTGTCCATATACCGTAATATAAATATATACACACACATGAATAAATAAACTGGTAAAGTGCAAATAGCAGATAATGGGTTATTAATAATCAGAGTTTTGTCCGAGCCAGGTTTAATAGCCTGATGGCTGTGGGGAAGTAGCTATTCCTGAACCTGGTTGTTGCAGTCTTCAGGCTAGAATAGAATAGAATAGAATGCCTTTGCGGTGCAGGCTCGAAGGGCCGAATGGCCTACTCCTGCACCTAATTTCTATGTTTTATTGTCATTCAAACAGCTTGGTTTGAACGAAATCGCATTTTCTACAGTCTTATGTTACAAAAAAACACACTTAATATAGATTACATAAACATCCATCACAGTGGATCTCCAACAGATTCTTGATTAGTGCGGGTGTCAGGGGTTATGGGGAGAAGGCAGGAGAATGGGGTTGGGAGGGAGAGATAGATAGATCAGCCATGGTAGACTTCATGGGCCGAATGGCCTAATTCTGCTCCTATCACTTGCAAACGTATATGCACCATCCTGCTACAGTCATCAACGTGATCCGACCCTGTACATTTCATGGAAATCGTTTGACAGGTTATCTGAAAGTGAAGATTGCAACAGGAGCCACACGAGTCTGCTGCATTGTGACAGGATACATAGTCAGCATGTAAACATAGCCCTGTGTTTCAAAAACGGTCCATCGGAAAATGTCGATGTTACAGGGAATTATCCACTTCAGACTTTGGACGTTTTTTTTTTTTTTTGCATTTGCAAATACTACTATCTACATGCTAGACTTTCACAACATCCTGTCAAATTCAGACTCATCACTGTCAGGTCTAGCCAGATGTGTGTGTCTTACACCAAGCTGCGTTATGTTAGTGAGGAAGCGATTTCCCTGGGAGGTCCATCAATGGGCAATGGGGACCCAGCTTGGAGGGGGCCCACCCTGAAAGAGGGGGGAGGGGGGGAGAACAAAAGGGGACCTGGCAGGGGAGGAGGGGGGGTATTTTGTAAATTTGTAAGTGTCCTTTATGTGGCAACTATTTGCATACCTTGCGTGTCCAAGCAAAGAATTTTACTGTGACTTGTCACATATGCAACTGTGGCAATAAAGTATTCAATTCACCAAAGATAGACACAGAGTGCTGGAGTAACTCAGCGGGTCAGGCAGCATCTGTGGAGAACATTGATAGGTGACGTTTCACAGAGTGCTGGAGTAACTCAGTGGGTCAGGCAGCATCTGTGGAGAACATGGATAGGTGACGTTTCACAGAGTGCTGGAGTAACTCAGCGGGTGCAGCAGCATCTATGGAGCTAAGGAAATAGACAACGTTTCGGGCCGAAACCCTTCCGGGTTTCGGCCCAAAACGTTGCCCATTTCCAGAAGGGTTTCGGTCCGAAACGTTGCCTATTTCCTTCGCTCCATAGATGCTGCTGCACCATAACTCAGCGGGTCAGGCAGCATCTGTGGAGAACATGGATAGGTGACGTTTCACAGAGTGCTGGAGTAACTCAGTGGGTCAGGCAGCATCTGTGGAGAACATGGATAGGTGACATTTCACAGAGTGCTGGAGTAACTCAGCGGGTCAGGCAGCATCTGTGGTGAACATGGATAGGTGACGTTGAACATGGATAGGTGACGTTTCAGGTCTGGGCCCTTCTTCAGGCTGACACAAGATGAAGGCTAAGGCAAACGTCCAGAAGATATATGTGGCTGTGATCGCGAGATCTAGTTAAAACATGGTCGTACAGCCAGAGAGCTGTAGGAATACTGGCCAAATGCAGGCAGGTGGGACTAGTAGAGACCCGGGTTCGATCCCGACTACGGGCGCTGTCTGTACGGAGTTTGTACGTTCTCCCCGTGACCTGCGTGGGTTTTCACCAAGATATTTGGTTTCCTCCCACACTCCAAAGACGTGCAGGTTTGTAGGTTAAATGGCTTGGTATACATGTAAATTGTCCCTAGTGTGTGCGTGTGTAGGATAGTGTTAAACGGTACGAGTTCATTCCAAGAGCTAATTCTCCCCGAGTTTGCCCTGATTTAAACTCGGAGATTTACGGTAATGGCCACTCGTCGGTATTCGGGGCTCTGGTGGACATTTTCCAACATGTTGAAAAATCTTCACCAGTCTTCCCGTGCTTACCTGCCGTTAGCGAGTCTTCCCGAGTACCTGCCGTTAGCGTTACGAGCCGCTAAGAGACGTCCCCGAGCTCCGACGTACCCGCTACGTCCATTCTCAGTGCTTACCACGAGTTTGATTTTGTTTAACTCGGGGGAGCTCATGGAATGAATTCGTACCGTGTGACAGAGCGGGGATCGCTGGTCGGAGCGGATGGGCCTGTTCCCACGCTGTATATCCAAATTAAAAAAAAAATGAAAACCCATTCAAACCATCGTCTGCTTTCCCTGAGGCCTGTCAGATAACTGGAGTCAGTAAATGCTTCCAAAGATCACAGCGTAAAGTAAAAATACTTGAACAACTTCTCCCTGCTCCTTTGCAATTGATTTATTGGGCAAATAAGGACTAGGCTGGAGTTGGGGGGGTGGGGTTGGAATGATATAGGATTGTACTTCCATTAGCACAGAGAGGCTTCTTAGTTCTTGCCAGTCAGAAGTCAAGGAGGATGTACATTAAAAAAAAGCCACGCGGTCTCCAAGCCAATTAAATCCTGAGCACATCAACATCTTAAAACCACTAATCAGTGGAAATTGCATTTCAATTGAACCCTTGAATATCATGGTGAGACAAGTCGAGACAGTTTTGTCAGTGAGTATCTCAACTTCTGAAGGCAGGTCAGAGATATGAAGGCAGGGTCAAGCCTGTGCAGCTTTGGTATTGCCAACTTAAAATGATGAAGTCAAACAAACAAGAAAAGTAGAACGCAATAATATTCTGAACATTTCAGGGTGAGTGGCATGCCTCCTGACTACCATAATAGGCCAGCCTTTTACACGTCTTTGATTCGCGTCTTCTGTCATGAGAAGAAACGGAGCAAAATATCAGCACACTGAAAGCTCAAATATTCTCATCTGAACAAGTGCCAGACATACATTGCTGTCAATCCAGCCAAACCTCTGTGGACCAAACTACTTTAGTGCTCGAATCCTCATGAATCCAGCCTCTCTCTATTTACTTTCTCGGCTTAAAATCCCATAGCCCATCTCAACTCACTTCACTCTCTGCATTGTCCAAGCCCCTCTTGAGCACTATTCCTATCCTATCCTACACACTATCCTACACACGGGCCAATTAACCATCAAACCATATAACAAAACCATATAACAATTACAGCACGGAAACAGGCCATCTCGGCCCTACAAGTCCGTGCCAAACAAATTTTTTTTTCCCCTTAGTCCCACCTGCCTGCACTCATACCATAACCCTCCATTCCCTTCTCATCCATATGCCTATCCAATTTTATTTTTAAATGATACCAATGAACCTGCCTCCACTGGAAGCTCATTCCACACCGCTACCACTCTCTGAGTAAAGAAGTTCTCCCTCATATTACCCCTAAACTTCTGTCCCTTAATTCTTGAAGTCATGTCCTCTTGCAAAACCTGCACGGCTTTGGAATGTGGGAGGAAACCGGAGATCCCGGAGAAAATCCACGCAGGTCACGGGTAGAACGTGCAAACTCCGTACAGACAGCACCCGTAGTCAGGATCTGTGGTGCTGTGAGGCAGCAACTCTACCGCTGTGCCACCGTGCCACCCTAGGATGTGGTGGAAGAGACATTTCAACAGAAGGTTCTTGGTTTCTTGGTCGTCCAAAATATTCCAAATGAAATTTAAGTTGGAGGTGGTGAAGGGAGGGCTTAAGCCAGAAAGGGTTATTGGGAAGAAAGAGCTACTTTAGATGTAGTTGCGTCTGGTTGGGTAACTATAGTTGGGTGGAGATTATTCCATGCTTTAATTGTGTGTGCGGGGGAAGAGCGAATTGCTGTACACATCTGTCTTTGTAGCTGGGATCACAAATTGGATCGAATGCCCTCGTCTGCTCCTAATTGGTTTGGGTTTGGTGTAGGTCTTGTAGTCTATGTTGAGCTGACCATGAGATGCGTGGACAAAAACCAAACGGAGGCATACAGGCTTATCGTGTAGATAGGATTAGATTTCAATTGGCATCATGGATATCATAAAATTGTGGGCCGAAGGGACTTTCCCCCCTGCTGTGCTGGTCTCCAGTCCCAATGCTGCTTTGTTGTCACATGTAAAAGTATTTTCCAAGTCGCCAAAGATCCAAGTTTAGGTCCGTGCGTTGGGTCTCGAGAAGCGGTCTCCAGATCCAGGCAAGCCCCAGGCTTTTGCAGGGCCTTCAAACCATCGCCTCTCTGGATTGTCCAGCGAGCCGTCGTCCCTCTCCTCGTCCGTCCACCTTTGTGGCCTGAGACGGCCTTGACCTTGACGGATAGGAAGGCAATATCCCAGCTCACTTTCCTACGAAATTTCCACCACTCTTTTAAGCTAAAGTCATGTTATTTTGGATTCCAATCGGCTGATCATTTTCCCACTGGCTTCCAGCGAAAGGAAAAAGATACCACCACTCTAATTGAAAGGAGAGAAGTTTGTTTTGTTCACATTTGGCCCTGTGGATGTTAATAAGGAAGGGTCATGTTCACTGAAATCCCCATTTAATGGGTGTAAAATGATATAAATGCAATGAGGAAAGTCAGCAGAATTGTGTACAATGCACCCAGCACACAGTGTTGTGAATGCATAGTCCACAATGTTCTTTTGCAAAAGGGGCAAAATCTGTATATAGAATGTACAACAATACAACACAGGAAGAGGCCATTCGGCCCACAATGTCTATGCTGAACCTGACTCCAAGTTAAACTAGGAGGCCCTGCCAGTCTTGACCCAAAACGTCACCTATTCCTTCTCTCCAGTGATGCTGCCTGACCCGCTGAGTTACTCCAGCATTCTGTGTCTATCTCCAATCTACCTCCTCTGTCTGCATTGATTAGTACAGGCGTCAGAGAAACAGTTATGGAGAGAATTCATTGCACACAGATGTCCGTGGAGGCCATCAATGGATATTTTAAGGCAGTGATAGATCGATCCTTGATTAGTGCGGGTGTCAGGGGTTATGGGGAGAAGGCAGGAGAATGGGGTTAGGACGGAGAGATAGATCAGCCATGATTGAATGGCGGAGTAGACTTGATGGGGCCGAATGGCCTAATTCTGCTATCACATGACCTTGTGTGATCCATAGCACTCCATACTCTTGTTCCTATCTCAAAATTCCCTAAACGCCACTTTCGTATCTGCCTTCACCACTACCACTGGCAATATGTTCCAAGCCTTGTCCCCCGCCCGAGTTGCGGGGTCGAGGAGCTCCTGGAGCGGGGCCTGACATCACCGCCCCGCGCGGCTTGGAATGGCTGCGGGACTCTGCGAGCGCACGCCGGGGGCTCTAACATCAAGACCCGGTGTGCGACCTCGCACCACCCGGCGTGACTTTAATGGCCGTGGGACAATCGCCATCGCCAGCCGGGGGCTTTGACTTTAACTCTGACATCGGGGGGGGGGGGGGGGGGGGGGGGGGGGGGGGGGGGGGGGGGGGGGGGGGGGGGGGGGGGGGGGGGGGGGGGGGGGCAGTGGGAGAGGGGGGGTAAGGTTCTTTAGCCTTCCATCACAGCGATGTGATGGATGTTTATGTAAATTGTGTTGTGTCTTGGGTCTATTTGTTTGTAATGTATGGCTGCAGAAACGGCATTTCGTTTGGACCTCAAGGGGTCTAAATGACAATTAAATGTATCTTGTATCTTGTATCACCCTGGTGAAAACAACTTGACCTGCACACCTCATTTATACTTTGCCCCTCTTACCTTAAAGCTCCCCTCTCTAGTCTTTGATATTTTCACCCTGGGGGAAAGACTCTAACTGTCTACCTTATCTATGCCTGGCATAATTTTATATACTTCCACCAGCTCCCCCCTATGTCTCTGGTGTTCCAGAGAAAACAATCTATGTTGGTCAAACCTCTCCTTACAGCTAATTTCCTCTAGTCCAGGCAACATTCTGGTAAGCCTCTTCTGCATCCTCTCCAAATGTCCCAGATGCTTCCTGTAATGGATGGCCAGAACTGCACGCTGTACTCCAGATGTGGGCCAACCAAAGTCCCTTAAGTCTGCAATCTGACCTACTGACTCGAATGCTCAATGTGCCAATTGATGAAGGCATGCAGAAAAAAAAACCTTCTTTTCCATTCCATCTACGTGTTCAAGACTGGAAAGACTTGGAAGAAAGACTGGATAGACTTGGTTTATACTCTCTAGAATTTAGGAGATTGAGGGGGGATCTTATAGAAACTTACAAAATTCTTAAGGGGTTGGACAGGCTAGATGCAGGAAGATTGTTCCCGATGTTGGGGAAGTCCAGGACAAGGGGTCACAGCTTAAGGATAAGGGGGAAATCCTTTAAAACCGAGATGAGAAGAACGTTTTTCACACAGAGAGTGGTGAATCTCTGGAACTCTCTGCCACAGAGGGTAGTTGAGGCCACAGTTCATTGGCTATATTTAAAAGGGAGTTAGATGTGGCCCTTGTGGCTAAGGGGATCAGGGGGTATGGAGAGAAGGCAGGTACGGGATACTGAGTTGGATGATCAGCCATGATCATATTGAATGACGGTGCAGGCTCGAAGGGCCGAATGGCCTTCTCCTGCACCTAATTTCTATGTTTCTATGTTTCTAAGATGCAACAGACTTGGACCCAAATATTTACAGTGGATGAAATTCCTTGATTTCCAGTTTATACGTCTAGACATCAGAGTGCAAAGCAAGAAATACAATTAATACAATCCATTACACAGCTATATCTCTTCAGCAGATGAACAACACACAGCCAACCATGTCATCTTTGGGTGCCCGCTCTACCACCCACCAAATGGAGCTGTGTCAGGGCCTGGCAGGCATTGACGCCAACAGAGGCTTGAGATCTAACTATTCCTTTGGTTTATGTTTCATTCGCAAGAAGAAGAAGAAGGAGAAGGTCAGAGGGCACATTAGGTGGTCTGATTGGAGTCGGCTACTCAACACTCTGCTGGGAGATTCTTACATGCAAGGGGACAAGAGAGGCAAGTGTTACGAGAGTCAAGAGTGCTTTACTAACATATGTCCCTGAAACAGGGCATATCATTCCTACTTGTGGCAGGTATGTGAATATAATATCTGCAGATACCATAATAAAAAATAAGAAATACAATAAATTTAAAACATAATACATTGGAAAAACAAAGCCCAAAGTCCCACATCCACTGGCCTACATTCATCAATCATCCCTGTCCCTCAAGGCGGTTCATAGATTAGAATTTAGTTGGAATTCATAATGTTGAACAGCACGATGGTATGAGTGGGAGAAGCTGTTCCTGAACCTGGTGGTTACAGTTTTCAGGCACCTATTCCTTCTTGTTGATGGTGGGAGTGAAATGAGAGGGTGGCAAGGGTGGTGTGGGTCTCTGATGATGCTGGCTGCCTTTTTGAGGCCGTGACTCCGTGAATCCCTTTGATGGTGGGGAGGTCAGATCCCACAATGGACACCTTTACACAATCGAATCATCTCCTCTGCAGCGGAGATTAGGTGGGGACATGCCTGCAGAGGGATTTGTTCAGTTCAGTTATTGTCACGTGTAACGAGGTACAGTGAAAAGCTTTTGTTGCGTGCTAACCAGTCAGCGGAAAGACAACACATGATTACAGTCGAGCCAGATGATCACAGTGTACAGATACATGATGAGGGAATAACGTTTAGTGCAAGGTAAAGCCAGCAAAGTCCGATCAAGGATAGTCCGAGGGTCACCAATGAGGTAGATAGTAGTTCAGGACCGCTCTCTGGTTGTGGTAGGATGGTTCAGTTGCCTGATAACAGCTGGGAAGAAACTGTCCCTGAATCTGGAGGTGTGTGCGTTTTCACACTTCTGTACCTCTTGACCGATGGGAGAGGGGAGAAGAGGGAGTGGCCGGGGTGTGACTGGTCCTTGATGATGCTGCTGGCCTTGCCGAGGCAGCGTGAGGTGTAGATGGAGTCTGTGGAAGGGAGGTTGGTTTGTGTGATGGTCTGGGCTGCGTCTACAATTCGTTGCAATTTCTTGTGGTGGTGGATGGAGCTGTTCCCAAACCGTGCTGGGATGCAATCCCGATTTCAAGAGAGCGCTAGATAGGGCTCTTAAAGATAGCGGAGTCAGGGGCTATGGGGAGAAGGCAGGAACGGGGTACTGATTGGGGATGATCAGCCATGATCACATTGAATGGCGGTGCTGGCTCGAAGGGCCAAATGGCACCTATTGTCTATTGTCTATAATGTCCTGAGGAGTTCTCTCCCACCATCAACCCCAATACAAATATTTAGTTTAGTTTAGTTTACTTTAGAGGTACAGCGCGGAAACAGGCTCTTCTTCCCACCGATCGACACCGACCAGCGATCCCCGCACGCTAACATTATCCTACACACATCGCCTCAGCGCAGAGGGAGAAGAGGAGGGAAGAGACTGCAGACCCAAGACTTTTGCCTCCATCACAGTGAGGAGATGCTGGGTGGACTCACTGTGGTGGATGTTAATATGTGTTTATTGTTGTTTTATTGTATTGTATTATATGTATGACTGCTGCAATTTCGTTCAGACTTCGGTCTGAATGACAATAAAAGGCTATCTATCTATCTATCAGGGGCAATTTACAGTTGCCGGAGGTTGCAGGTAGTGGAAGCAGGGAGGGAGACTGACAAAAACCTCCGGGAACTGCACGGAATCCTTGGGTGGGGCGCAAAGTCTCCAGAGGTTTCCGTTCAGGTTTCCTAAGTGGGACAGGGGCATTATTTAGGCAGCAACTCTACTGCTGCGCCACTGTTACGCCCTATATCCAAAAGGATGAAATATTTTTAATTGTTCTGTGATCAATTCTGGTTCAATGGAACAAACGGGACAATGTGATCAATAATCAGCAAATCAAACACTCAATTCCCCATCAAACATCGCGTGTAGACGGAAGACGTCCAAGCACATCCATTTATTGAGCTGCACATGAGTGGTCAGGTTCCACACTTTGTTTAATTCACAGCAGGGGAGGGGGGGTCAGAGGGTTTTGTTAAATGCTGCAGCACAAAGATTAAAGGCAGGTTATTTAGTCTCAGTAATCCTGAGCAGAGCAGGACACTTTCTGACACTGGAGGGAGATGTTCTGTAGCGTTTAGCTGTAATATGCAACACTTAATAGTCAATAAAATTTCATTTTGTGCAATAATTGATGTGCCATTTATTTTATGTGCAAATTGCTGCTCAATATACATATATAATCTCTCCACAAATCAATGGATATAGGGATAATCTCCTCTGTATAGTCATCAATAACCAAGCACACTCAGATCTCTGTGTTATCGTTTGTATTTAATAGTATACAGCCTGTATAGACTGGCAATTGAAGCAAAGACAATAAGAACAACATCTGTATTTGCGCAGTTACTACTTAGGATCAGTCTGAAGAAGGGTCTCCACCCGAATACGTCACCCATTCCTTCTCTCCAGAGATGCTGCCTGTCCCGCTGAGTTACTCCAACATTTTGTGTCTATCTTCTATTTAAACCAGCATCTGCAGTTCCTTCCTACAGATGGTGCTCAGAATGCTTTGGCTGGCAGAAAACAAGTTTGCACTTACACCAAACTAATTAGACAATAGACAGTAGGTGCAGGAGTAGGCCATTCGGCCCTTCGAGCCAGCACCGCCATTCAATGTGATCATGGCTGATCATCCCCAATCAGTACGCCGTTGCTGCCTTCTCCCCATATCCCCTGACTCCGCTATCTTTAAGAGCGCTATCTAGATCTCTCTTGAAAGCATCCAGAGAACCGGCCTCCACCAACCCCAGAGGCAGAGAATTCCACAGACTCACCACTCTCTGTGAGAAAAAGTGTTTACTCGTCCCCGTTCTAAATAACCTACAAGCCTGTACAAACCATTCTACAGACAGCACCCGTAGTCAGGATGGAACCCGGGTCTCTAGCGCTGTGAGGCAGCAACTCTACTGCTGCACCACCCTGCCAACCTGCCACTACTAGGGTTATGGTGAATATTTGTAGCAAGCAGAACATTGCATTCAAATGCTCTAAACCAGGTGTCAATTTTAAGGGAGTACTGAGTATGGTTTATCGCCTGAAACGATTTCAAGATTGTACCACTCGGACCATTCCAAACTGATTATGCCTAATCCAAATTTTTATCCAAGTTTATACTGGACAAGGGGTCACAGCTTAAGGATAAGGGGGAAATCCTTTAAAACCGAGATGAGAAGAACTTTTTTCACACAGAGAGTGGTGAATCTCTGGAACTCTCTGCCACAGAGGGTAGTTGAGGCCAGTTCATTGGCTATATTTAAGAGGGAGTTAGATGTGGCCCTTGAGGCTAAGGGGATCAGGGGGTATGGAGAGAAGGCAGGTATGGGATACTGAGTTGGATGATCAGCCATGATCATATTGAATGGCGGTGCAGGCTCGAAGGGCCGAATGGCCTACTCCTGCACCTAATTTCTATGTTTCTATGAATGTAAATTTTTTATACTGAAACCAGAGCACCTGGAGAAAAGCCACGCGGTCACGTGCAAACTGCCTACAGACAGCACCCGTAGTCAGGATCGAACCCGGGTCCCTGGCGCTGTCCCACTTAGGAGACCTAAACAGCAACCTCTGGTGACCCTGCCTACCACCCAAAAACAAAAATCAAGGTTGAGGTGACCTGCAACCTGCTACCACCTCCCACACACATGTTGAAAACCTTCCTCGACTATGAAGGAAACTTCGACTAGACCTGCGGCTAAAAAATGATCGGTGTTGAAAACGGCAACCTATTTTTAGTCGAGGCCGGTTTTAATCGCGATGATAAAATAGCAGCAACCTCCATGAAGTCTCGACCACACGGAAACCACTTTCAACCATTAGGGAGAGTGGCCAAAACCTCCGGTGACCTCATGGAAACCTTGGGTGGTGGGCAAGGTCACCAGAGGTTGTGGTTTTGGTCTCCTAAGTGGGACAGCAACAATTCTACTGCTGCGCCACTTTGCTACCCAACTGTTACATTGCGTTTGCTGCAAGATGTGGTTCGTGTTTTTGCAGGGGAGGGGGGGTGCAGTGGTGGTGATGGAGTAGAGGGGTGGGGCTGGGTTACAGCCCACCCAATGCTTACTGGAAGGCAAGCCGGCTATTGCAACGTTACTTCAAACCCTCTGGATATAAGTGGGAGCAAAAGTAATCATAATTCCAATAATTACTGAAAATAATACTCCAAGCTCTCTCAAAAGCCATTTCCTTTCGCTGCTATTATATCTCACATCTCCACAGCTACTAATTGTTAACACTCTGCGATGTTAAGTTGAATGCATTGTGACTATACACACCCATTACTCAAAGCTGCCTCTAGAGTTGGTACTCAGCGGTCCTGTAACTATGGGAACTGTGGGAAGACTGTGATCGCCAAACCCTCAACTCCACCGGTATTCTGGTTTCCCCGCATGTGGCGGAGTCATTCATCAGTCGCTGTTCATTTAGTGGCACGGGTGGAGCAGCGGGTAGAGCTGCTGCCTCCCAGCGCCAGTCACCCCCGCTTCCAATCCCCGACTACAGGAGCTGTCTGCACAGAATTTAGAAACATAGAAACATAGAAATTAGGTGCAGGAGTAGAGGCCATTCGAGCCTGCACCGCCATTCAATATGATCATGGCTGATCATCCAACTCAGTATCCTGTACCTGCATTCTCTCCATACCCCCTGATCCCTTTAGCCACAAGGGCCACATCTAACTCCCTCTTAAATATAGCCAATGAACTGTGTGGCCTCAACTACCCTCTGTGGCAGAGAGTTCCAGAGATTCACCACTCTCTGTGTGGAAAAAGTTCTTCTCATCTCGGTTTTAAAGGATTTCCCCCTTATCCTTAAACTGTGTGACCCCTTGTCCTGGACTTCCCCAACATCGGGAACAATCTTCCTGCATCTAGCCTGTCCAACCCCTTAAGAATTTTGTACTTTTCTATAAGATTTGTACGTCTTCCAGATTTGTACGTATGCATGCTCTCCCCGTGACCCGTGTGGGTTTTCTCCGGGTGCTCCGGTTTCCTCCCACGCTCCAAAGACGTACAGGTTAGAAATATAGAAAGATAGAGTCAGAAAACACATGCATGTGTGGGCCATTCTGCCCTTTAGTGGAATATATACAACCATATCCACTACAGAATGCTGGTATTTCAGTTGAAATTCAGATATGACTCAAACATACAGTGGCCACATGCACTTAAAATTATATTCAGATTCTTGTCGCAACATACCTATGAGACACAAACTATCATGTTCAAGAAGGAACTGCAGATGCTGGAAAATCGAATAGACAAAAGTGCTGGAGGAACTCAGCGGGTGCAGCAGCATCTATGTAGCGAAGGAAATAGGCAACGTTTCAGGCCGAAACCCTTCTGGAAATAGGCAACGTTTCGGGCCGAAACCCGGAAGGGTTTCGACCCGAAACGTTGCCTATTTCCTTAGCTCCATAGATGCTGCTGCACCCGCTGAGTTACTCCAGCACTCTGTGAAACGTCACCTATCCATGTTCTCCACAGATGCTGCCTGACCCGCTGAGTTACTCCAGCACTCTGTGAAACATCACCTATCCGTGTTCTCCACAGATGCTGCCTGACCCGCTGAGTTACTCCAGCACTCTGTGAAACATCACCTATCCATGTTCTCCACAGATGCTGCCTGACCCACTGAGTTACTCCAGCACTCTGTGAAACGTCACCTATCCATGTTCTCCACAGATGCTGCCTGACCCGCTGAGTTACTCCAGCACTCTGTGAAACGTCACCTATCCATATTCTCCACAGATGCTGCCTGGCCCGCTGAGTTACTCCAGCACTTTAAGTCTTTGTCTGGTATAAACCAGCATCTGCAGTTCCTTGTTATTGAATTATTACATGAACTGCTTGGACAGGGCTTGCATCCCTTGAGGCTAGAAGGTTATAAAATATTAAACAGGGTACTTAAGATGATTAAAGGATATGATGAGATAAAATCATCGACTTGTTACTTAAAGGAAACAAACTACTGGAGGAATTTAGCGGGTAAGGCAGCATCTGTGGAGGGAAGAAGAAGGGTCTCGACCTGAAATGTTACCCATTCCTACTCTCCAGAGATGCTGCCTGTCCCGCTGAGTTACTCCAGCATTTTGTATCTATCTGTGGAGCGAAATGAAGGACTTTTCTTCAGACCCAAGTTGAACAGCGAGGTCCGATGAACAAGATCCGGTTCATTCTCATAGTTCTGCCCCAACCCCATCCCCTCTCTCAGCCTATAACTAGACAAGGTGATAGGTCGAAAAAGGCGAGGAGGTGTTTGTTAGGCAGATGGTTAGAACAAAAGGAGGTCACGGTGGTGCAACGGTAGAGTTGCTGCCTCACAGCGCCAGAGACCCAGGTTCGATCCCAACTACGGGTGCTGTCTGTACGGAGTTTGTACGTTCTCCCCGTGACCTGCGTGGGTTTTTCTCTGAGACCTTCAGTTTCCTCCCACACTCTAAAGACGTGCAGGTTTGCAGATTAATTGGCTTTGGTATAGTCAAGTCAAGTCACTTTTATTTCTATAGCACATTTAAAAAACAACTCTCGTTGGCCAAAGTGCTTCACTTTGACTCGGCTTTATACTCGCTAGAATTTAGAAGATTGAGGGGGGATCTTATAGAAACGTACAAAATTCTTAAGGGGTTGGACAGGCTAGATGCAGGAAGATTGTTCCCGATGTTGGGGAAGTCCAGAACAAGGGGCCACACACACAGTTTAAGGATAAGGGGGAAATCTTTTAGGACCGAGATGAGAAAAACATTTTTTTCATACACAGAATCTGTGAAATTCTCTGCCACAGAAGGTAGTTGAGGCCACAGTTCATTGGCTATATTTAAGAGGGAGTTAGATGTGGCCCTTGTGGCTAAATGGATCAGGGGGTATGGAGAGAAGGCAGGGATGGGATACTGAGTTGGATGATCAGCCATGATCATATTGAATGGTGGTGCAGGCTCGAAGGGCCGAATGGCCTACTCCTGCACCTATTTTCTATGTTTCTATGTTTACATTGGTGGAGGTAGTAACGTTATACAACATGGGTTCATAGATTAAGTACATACATAAATACATACATATAGCCCACCCTCAGAGGACGTCAAGTAACTGTTGTTGTCGTAAAGTGTTTATGGGATAATGTTAGCGTGCGGGGATCGCTGGTCGGCACGGACTCGGTGGGCCAAAGGGAATGTTTCCGTATCTGTATCTCTAAACTAAACTAAATGAAATGAAACTGAACTCAACTATAAACAAATCTATACAAAGCTTTTCACTGTACCTCGGTACACGTGACAATAAACTAAACACGGACGTCAGAACAGAGACGTGTTATAGATCTGATTCCCGTTCTCGCACAGCCTAATCCAATTCTGCAATTTGTTGAGAAATCACGGTTGCAATATTTGGCTCCGAGCTCATTCCAGTGACAGCGTTCTTCACTGACAGCCATTAACTCACTTATATAGTAATTTAATTTAATTCCACCACTGAGATAACAGGCCAGTAGAAATCACCAATGCAAAGTCAGTGGTGTGTCTGTGGGGTGGTCCACTCACTCACAACCTCATGGGTTGCAGCTGAACTCAATTTGGAAACATCCGAAATTAGGTGCAGGAGTAGGCCATTCGGCCAGTGAGCAGCGCCATTCAATCACATGGCTGATCATCCAACTCAGTAACTCACTCCCTGCCTTCTCTCCATAGTCCCCTTAGCCACAAGGGCCACATCTAACTCCCTCTTAAATTTGAACTGTTCCTCACCCTCGGTGAGATAACCAGGCCACTCTCTGAAAAAAGTCACCATCTTGGTTTTTTAAAGTCAGTGGCTGTGACCCCTGTGGGACTTCCCCAACATCGGGAACAATCTTCCTGCACAACCTGTCATGGGTTGCAGTGAACTTTCTATAAGATCTTGTTCAATCCCAGCAGAATATAACACCCCTCCACACAGCTATAGGGTGGAGAATCTGTAGAATTATTAGCTACAGAAGGCTGTGGAGGCCAAGTTTATGGATATATTTAAGGCAGAGATAGATAGATTCTCGATTAGTACGGGTGTCAGAGGTTGTGGGGAGAAGGAGAATGGGGTTAGGAGGGAGAGATAGATCAGCCATGATTGAATGGCTGGGTAGACTTGATGGGCCGAATGGCCTAATTCTACTATCACATGCCCCTACCCCTCCACTCCTTCCCATGTTTCCCCCCCTTCTATCCCCCCTTCTCTCCAGAGATGCTGCCTGACCCACATTCTGTGCCCATCACAGAGGAGGGGGCAGTGAGAGAGGGTCTCTGTCATCCCTCTGTTTTTTTTTCTCATTTTATACACACAAACAGGGAAATGCACACTCAGATCCGCAATGGAAGGAACTAAAATCAATTCCTACCTCCATGTGCACTCCCTTGAGCCGTTGAATGTTTCTCTCTGGAAAGCAAGAAGATGAGGGCAGAGTCACTCCTTGCAGAGGCTCACTTCACAAGACAGCTCCATCAGACACAATCAAACACGACTAAACCACCAGCACGGTGGCACAGCGGTAGAGTTGCTGCCTCACAGCGCCAGAGTCCCGGGTTCGATCCTGACTCCGGGTGCTGTCTGTACGGAGTTTGCACGTTCTCCCCGTGACCTGCCTGGGTTTTCTCTGTGAACTTCGGTTTCCTCCCACACTCCAAAGACGTGCAGGATTGCAATTATCCTGGATTGCAATTTAAGATTCAAACAAGAGGACATGACTTCAGAATTAAGGGACAGAAGTTTAGGGGTAATATGAGGGGGAACTTCTTTACTCAGAGAGTGGTGGCGGTGTGGAATGAGCTTCCAGTGGAAGTGGTGGAGGGAGGTTCATTGGTATCATTTAAAAATAAATTGGATAGGCATATGGATGAGAAGGGAATGGAGGGTTATGGTATGAGTGCAGGCAGGTGGGACTAAGGGGAAAAAACATTTGTTCGGCACGGACTTGTAGGGCCGAGATGGCCTGTTTCCGTGCTGTAATTGTTATATGGTTATATGGTTGCAGGTGAATTGGCTTGGTGTAAATGTAAAATTGTCCCTAGTGTGTGTAGGATAGTGTTAGTGTGCGGGGATCGCTGGTCGGCGAGGACTCGATGGGCTGAAGAATGTTTCTGTGCTGTATCTCCAAACTCAGCTCAACTAAACTTACAATTAGACGTACACAAAAACTCCTCAAGGTATGTCTAATTTTAAGAAGGAACTGCAGATGCTGGAAAATCGAAGGTAGACAAAGATGTACATTTATCTCTACCTTCGATTTTCCAGCATCTGCAGTTCCTTCTTAAAATTAGACATACCTTGAGGAGATGTCACAGGGGGGTTAGGGCAGTAAAACGTAGACACAGGAGGAGGGGGATTCTAATTATAAAAATGATTAAGAGATAAGTTTGGTGCTCAGTGGAAGGAAATTATCTGGTGATTTTTATCATTTCTATTCTCCACGTGAAGGGAGAGCAAACTAAATAAGGAATGTTATTCCAGAGAGGAAGAGATCAGTAAATAGGAGTCAAGAATGTTTTATAGTTGTATGTATCGCAATGGGGCAATACTTCAGTGGAAATGCATTCAACTGATTAAATGTTAAGTTTGACACATTTGATGGTGGTAGAGTTGCTGCCTCACAGCTCCAGAGACCCCGGGTTTCAATCCTGGCCTCGGCTGCTGTCTGTGTGGAGTTTGCATCCACTTCCTGGGACCATGTGGGTCTCCTCCAGGTGCTCTGGTTCCCTCCCACATCCGAAGGACGTGCAGATTTGTGGGTTAATTGAAACTCTGTAATTTGTAAGTGTAATTGTAACTGTAATTTGTAAGTGGGATAGTATGAATGAGTGACCTATGGCTGGTTTAGCCTCGGTGGGCTGAAGGGCCTGTTTCTGTGCTGGATTTTTCAATGAATGAATTAATCAAAGGACATATCGAAACAAAGAGAGGCAGATGGTGTTGTACCCATTGAGTTACAGCAGCAGTTTGAGTCTTTTCATTCATTAGTTTGGTTTAGTTTAGAGATACAGTGCGGAAACAGACCCTTTGGCCCATCAAGTCAACACCGACCAGCGATCCCCAAACACTAACACTATCCTACACACACTAGGGACAATTTTACATGTATACCAAGCCAATATACCTGCTAAACTTTGGAGTGTGGGACTGTCTTATGAAGAAAGACTGGATAGACTTGGTTTATACTCTCTAGAATTTAGGAGATTGAGAGGGGATCTTATAGAAACTTACAAAATTCTTAAGGGGTTGGACAGGCTAGATGCAGGAAGATTGTTCCCGATGTTGGGGAAGTCCAGGACAAGGGGTCACAGCTTAAGGATAAGGGGGAATCCTTTAAAACCGAGATGAGGAGAACTTTTTTCACACAGAGAGTGGTGAATCTCTGGAACTCTCTGCCACAGAGGGTAGTTGAGGCCACAGTTCATTGGCTATATTTAAGAGGGAGTTAGATGTGGCCCTTGTGGCTAAGGGGATCAGAGGGTGTGGAGAGAAGGCAGGTACGGGATACTGAGTTGGATGATCAGCCACGATCATATTAAATGGCGGTGCAGGCTCGAAGGGCCGAATGGCCTACTCCTGCACCTAATTTCTATGTTTCTATGTTTCTATGAAACCGAAGATCTTGGAGAAAACCCACGCAGGTCACAGGGAGAACGTACAAACTCCGTACAGACAGCACCCGTAGTCGGGATCGAACTCGGGTCTCTGGTGCTGTGAGGCAGCAACTCTACTGCTGGGCCTCCGTGCCGCATGGTACTTTTGGCTGTTAAAAAAAAATCATAACTTAAAGATTTGGGCATTTTGAGATGAGCCGTATGATGGGCTGGTGAGGAATGAAAGCTTTGGACCTAAGCTCACCACCATGCACCTTCTCCTTGCCAACTGACAGCCTCTTTTGCAACGTAATTGATAGAGATTGATTGCAAGGATTAGTCAAGAACCTCATTATTATTGCATCGTGCAATTAGCACAATACTAACCGAGGAAGTGGTGGGGTGATTTCTCATGTGGCAATTCCCAGCTCCTATTGTTGTGAAGTGGAACATATCGACTGTGAGGTTGAGAACGTTGATGGTGGCACGGTGGCCCAGCGGTAGAGTCAGCGCCAGAGACCCAGGTTCAATCCCGACTACAGGTGCTGTCTGTACAGAGTTTGCACGTTCTCCCCGTGACCTGCGTGGGTTTTCTCCGGGATCATCTAAAATCAGTACCCCGTTCCTGCTTTCTCTCCATATCCCTATAGGATATCCTTCTTATAGAAACTTGCAAAATTCTTAAGGGGTTGGACAGGCTAGATGCAGGAAGATTGTTCCCGATGTTAGGGAAGTCCAGGACAAGGGGTCACAGCTTAAGGATAAGGGGGAAATCCTTTAAAACCGAGATGAGAAGAACTTTTTTCACACAGAGAGTGGTGAATCTCTGGAACTCTCTGCCACAGAGGGTAGTTGAGGCCAGTTCATTGGCTATATTTAAGAGGGAGTTAGATGTGGCCCTTGTGGCTAAGGGGATCAGGGGGTATGGAGAGAAGGCAGGTACGGGATACTGAGTTGGATGATCAGCCATGATCATATTGAATGGCGGTGCAGGCTCGAAGGGCCGAATGGCCTACTCCTGCACCTAATTTCTATGTTTTTTCTATGTTTCTATGTTTCTATCCCTTGATTCCGTTAGGCTTAAGAGCGAAATCTAACTCTCTCTTGAAAACATCCAGTGAATTGGCCTCCACTGCTTTCTGTGGCAGAGAATTCCACAGAAATCTGTGGGAAGGAACCACAGTGCTGTTTTAATCCAGAGATAGTCACAAAAAGCTGGAGGAGCAGCTCAGTGGGACAGGTAGCATCTCGGGAGCCTGGGTGAGGTTACCTCACCAGCCCAAAGTGTAGACCGACCCTCTGGGGCTTCCTGATTGTTCAATTGGGATCTCAGAAGAAAATTACAATTTATATTGCAAATCTGAATTAGTTTCCAGCCTCCATGAAGGGACTTGAATTACAAGTTTATATGTTCTAGGAGCAGAATTAAGCCATTTGGCCCAACAAGTCTACTCCGCCATTCAACCATGGCTGATCTATCTTTCCCTCTCAACCCCATTCTCCTGCCTTCTCCCCATAACTCTTACTTACATAGAAACATAGAAACATAGAAAATAGGTGCAGGAGTAGAGGCCATTCGGCCCTTCGAGCCTGCACCACCATTCAATATGATCATGGCTGATCATCCAACTCAGTATCCCGTACCTGCCTTCTCTCCATACCCCCTGATCCCCTTAGCCACAAGGGCCACATCTAACTCCCTCTTAAATATAGCCAATGAACTGTGGCCTCAACTACCCTCTGTGGCAGAGAGTTCCAGAGATTCACCACTCTCTGTGTGAAAAAAGTTCTTCTCATCTCGGTTTTAAAGGATTTCCCCCTTATCCTTAAGCTGTGACCCCTTGTCCTGGACTTCCCCAACATCGGGAACAATCTTCCTGCATCTAGCCTGTCCAACCCCTTAAGAATTTTGTAAGTTTCTATAAGATCCCCTCTCAATCTCCTAAATTCTAGAGAGTATAAACCAAGTCTATCCAGTCTTTCTTCATAAAACAGTCCTGACATCCCAGGAATCAGTCTGGTGAACCTTCTCTGCACTCCCTCTATGGCAATAATGTCCTTCCTCAGATTTGGAGACCAAAACTGTACGCAATGCTCCAGGTGTGGTCTCACCAAGACCCTGTGCAACTGCAGTAGAACCTCCCTGCTCCTAGACTCAAATCCTTTTGCAATGAATGCTAACATACCATTGGCTTTCTTTACTGCCTGCTGCACCTGCATGCCTACCTTCAATGACTGGTGTACCATGACACTATTCAAGATGAGTGGTGGTGGGGGAGTGGTGATGAATTCAAATCTCCCCACCATTGTGTGACAAGAGATTATGTAACATGTTGAAGGTACCCAGACCTAAACAGGGGTACTGATTTTAGATGACCAACCATGATCATATTGAATGGTGGTGCTGGATCGAAGGGCCAAATGGCCTCCTCCTGCACCTATTTTTCTATGTTGCTATGTTTCTGTTTCATCTGCTCCACTGTGAGACCTCAAGGTATGTCTTCCTTTGAAGAAGTTCTTCTACTCTCCCTGACGAGAGTTCTGCACCTCCCACTGCGATATCTGTGATATCTCCTGCTCTCCGACCTCATTAGTTCTATATCTCTCTACATCACCGTCCAAATCTCTCGCTCCCCTCCCCCCTGACTCTCAGTTTGATGAAGTGTCTCGACCCTTTTCTTCAGAGATGCTGTCTGACCAGCTGAGTTCCTCCAGCTTTTAAGTGTCTATCATCAGGCTTGCTACTGATGGGGATGCCAGCACTATATTCCTAATCAATTAGCTAAATATATAAATCTTCTGTTGCAGAACGTAACAAGATTTAATTTTTATGATTGTACAAACTCCATAAAACAAAATAAATAAATTGAAAATACTAATGAAGTTCAATTTATTGGTTTTGTTACAGCAGATGAGGTGATAAAAGTCTGATATATTGATGCACAGATCTCATAAGACCTGCAAGATTTGATGATGATGCATTTGATCATCCATGTGTAACTTGTCAAACTGCAGGCAGGGATATACACAAAGTGCTGGAGCAACTCAGTGGGACAGGCAGCATCTCTGGAGAAAAGGAATAGGTGGCGTTTCAGGGCCAAATCCTTCTTCAGACTCAGATGTTTCCAATGTAGACCGGGATGTTCGTAGCCAGTCCTAACTTAGTTTTCATCTTCAGAAGGCAGTGGATGTTTCCCAGAGTTAGATTTAGCTCTTATGGCTAAAGGAATCAAGGGATATGGGGAGAAAGCAGGAACGGGGTACTGATCTTGGATGATCTGCCATGACTTACAAAATGACTTGCAAAATTCTTAAGGGGTTGGACAGGCTAGATGCAGGAAGATTGTTCCTGATGTTGGGGAAGTACAGAACAAGGGGCCACACACAGTTTAAGGATAAGGGGGAAATCTTTTCGGACCGAGATGAGAAAAACATTTTTTTTCCCCACACACAGAGAGTGGTGAATCTGTGGAATTCTCTGCCACAGAGGGTAGTTGAGGCCACACAGTTCATTGGCTATATTTAAGAGGGAGTTAGATGTGGCCCTTGTGGCTAAAGGGATCAGGGGGTATGGAGAGAAGGCAGGGTTGGGATACTGAGTTGGATGATCAGCCATGATCATATTGAATGGCGGTGCAGGCTCGAAGGGCCGAATGGCCTCTACTCCTGCACCTATTGTCTATGTTTCTATGTTTCTACACTTATTCATTTTCCTCTTGTTTGTCCTTGTTTTTCTTCGACAGGATGGTGGATGACTTGCTTCCACCCAGACTCCGTGGGTTCTACGCTGATCTACGAGGGCCAATGTGGGACGTACAGAGCTTCCACAGACGGGGCTAGAGGTTTCTGACGGAGAGAACATACAAACTCCGTACAGACGGCACCCATAGTCAGGATCGAACCCGGGTCTCTGGCACTGTAAGAAACATAGAAACATAGAAATTTGGTGCAGGAGTAGAGGCCATTCGGCCCTTCGAGCCTGCACCGCCATTCAATATGATCACGGCTGATCATCCAACTCAGTATCCCGTACCTGCCTTCTCTCCATACCCCCTGATCCCCTTTAGCCACAAGGGCCACATCTAACTCCCTCTTAAATATAGCCAATGAACTGTGTGGCCTCAACTACCCTCTGTGGCAGAGAGTTCCAGAGAATCACCACTCTCTGTGTGAAAAAAGTTCTTCTCATCTCGGTCTTAAAGGATTTCCCCTTTATCCTTAAGCTGTGACCCCTTGTCCTGGACTTCCCCAACATCGGGAACAATCTTCCTGCATCTAGCCTGTCCAACCCCTTAAGAATTTTGTAAGTTTCTATAAGATCCCCTCTCAATCTCCTAAATTCTAGAGAGTATAAACCAAGTCTATCCAGCCTTTCTTCATAAGACAGTCCTGACATCCCAGGAATCAGTCTGGTGAACCGTCTCTGCACTCCTTCTATGGCAATAATGTCCTTCCTCAGATTTGGAGACCAAAACTGTACGCAATACTCCAGGTGTGGTCTCACCAAGACCCTGTACAACTGCAGTAGAACCTCTCTGCTCCTATACTCAAATCCTTTTGCAATGAAAGCTAACATACCATTCGCTTTCTTTACTGCCTGCTGCACCTGCATGCCTACCTTCAATGACTGGTGTACCATGACACCCAGGTCTCGCTGCATCTCCCCCTTTCCCAATCGTCCACCATTTAGATAATAGTCTGCTTTCCTGTTTTGCCACCAAAATGGATAACCTCACATTTATCCACATTATACTGCATTATAAGGCAGCAACTCTACCGCTGCACCACACTGTACCTCACTAAAAGTCCAAGGAGAAATATTTTGCTTGAGTAGTTGACCAGGAGCATTGAAGTCTCTAATTTTGAGTAACTCCCCACACCCCCTTCCTCCACCTTCATCGTTTTACCAGTTCCACACTCCTTCACGTCGATTCCCTCCTGAGATCCCACTATCCCTGCGAGCTTAGTTTTGTTTAGAGATACAGACCCTTTGGCCGACCAGCGATCCCCACACACTAACACTGCCCCACACACACACACACACACTTGGGCCAATTTTTTACATTTACCAATCCAATTAACCTACAAACCTGAAGTTACACAAAAATGCTGGAGAAACTCAGAGGGTGCAGCAGCATCTATGGAGCGAAGGAAATAGGCAACGTTTTTCGGGTCGAAATCCTTCTTCAGACTGAAGAATGGTTTTTGGCCCGAAACGTTGCCTATTTCCTTCGCTCCATAGATGCTGCTGCACCCGCTGAGTTTCTCCAGCATTTTTGTCTACCTTCGATTTTCCAGCATCTGCAGTTCCTTCTTAAACCTACAAACCTGTACGTCTTTGGAGTGTGGGAGGAAACCGAAGATCTCGGAGAAAACTCACAGGGAGAACGTACAAACTCCGCGCCCGTAGTCGGGATCGAACCCGGGTCTCTGGCGCTGCAAGGCAGCAACTCTACCGCTGTGCCACCGTGCCACCCTGAAGTTCTGCCAGCCCTTTGTGTATATCTTCAATGCCCAGACCAACGTCTCCAGTATCGAGACCCTCATTAGAGTCAGTCATCTCTCCTGGGCAAGCCTTTGTCATTTGGTAGCTGACACCAGACTGTGAGTCTGATCTGATATCACAATGCCAATCATCACCTCCAGAGCTGACAGGACAAGCTGACTGATCAGATGCTTCTAATCTAACTTGAATTCATTAGAATGGTTGGCGTGCTATCCTGGTGATCTGGGATTTACTTTTCTCTCAGATCCTGATTCACTTAGATTAATATTTTAGATATGGCCCTCACTAATTGCTGACCCCTCCAGAGTTGAGAGTAGCCTTTTGCCCTTCTCTGTCTTCCAGGACTCTGCTTGAAACCGCATGGAGTGCATCGTCTGATGACTCCACTGACAGGGGGGCACTTGCTGCAGAAGGATTGGATCTCAGCACAACCTCCAGGCCACTGGGAACTGGAATTCAAAGTACCACTTCCCTTCATTCACTTGGAGAAAGATTTACTGTCTCAGTGGCCGTGACAAAGGCAAGCCGAAACCAATGTGTGGCTGGAAAACTCAGGAATATCATATTGGGCGGCATGGTGATGGAGTGGTAGGAAGGAATTGCAGATGCACGGTGGTGCAGCAGTAGAGTTGCTGCCTCACAGCATCAGAGACCCGGGTTCAATCCTGACTACGGGTGCTGTCTGTACGGAGTTTGCACGTTCTCTCCCCGTGAATGCGTGGGTTTTCTCCGAGATCTCCGGTTTCCTCCCACACTCCAAAGGCGTACAGGTTTTAAGTTTAATTGACTTCGGAAAAAAATGTAAATTGTTCCTAGTGGGTAGGAGATCGCTGGTCGACACAGACTCTAGTCTGTGGAATTCTCTGCCTCGGAGGGCGGTGGAGGCCGGTTCTCTGGATGCTTTCAAGAGAGAGCTAGATAGGGCTCTTAAAAATAGCGGAGTCTGGGGATATGGGGAGAAGGCAGGAACGATGTACTGATTGGGGATGATCAGCCATGATCACATTGAATGGTGGTGCTGGCTCGAAGGGCCGAATGGCCTACTCCTGGACCTATTGTCTATTGACTCGGTGGGCTGAAGGGCCTCTGTCCGCGCTGTATCACTAAACTAAACCGTGCTGAGTACAAGATTCTGCATATTGAGGCTGAAGAAGGGTTCCAACCCAAAACATCACCTATCCATTTTCTTCTAAGTTGGTGCCTGACCCATTGGGTTACTCCAGCATTTTGTGTCTGTATATCTGCATTCTGCACTCTGTATCTTTCCCTTCACTCGACCTGTTGTACTCAAGTTTAGTTTAGAGATACAGCATGGAAAATGGCCCTTCAGCACACCAACTAGCGACCCCCGCACACTAACACTATCCTACACACACTAGGGGACAATTTGCATTTACACCAAGCCAATTAACCTGGCTCCTCCCAGTCCTACTTGGTTGACTACGACGGCGTCATCTATCGCCCTTCGCCAGCATCTGCTGCTCGTTAACGAGCCCCCTCCTCCACCTGCGGCTCCCTTCTCCGCCTCCCAGCCCTCGTTCTCCCTCCACCCCTCCTGCACCTGTGTCCTTGCCCGCTCCGCTATCTTCGCCTGCCGCTACTCCCCCTGGTTCCCCGGTTCGCTCTCCCGCCCCGGCTCCGGCCCCTCTTGTTCCTGCAGGGGGAGGAGGTGGCGAGCATCGCACCCGGTCTGGCAGGCTGATCAAGCCGCCTGTCCGATATGGGGATTTCGCTTAGTTCCTTAATTGTTTGTTTACCTGCTTGTAGCGCATGAGACGTGGTCGTTCAGTCACTACTATATTGCTTTGTTCTAAGAGGAAGGATGTAGATGGCTAGTGCATGTGCCTTTAACATAGTGACCTCACCACCACTAACCACTCCCCTTATTAGGTGTATAATTGCATGCTTCCCACCCTTAGCCCTCTCTCTCTAGCTCCGGTGACAGACCACGTACAGCTAGAGCAGTAGTGTTTGCGAACTGTTAATAAACTATAGTTAAGACACAATGTGTTGTTGAGACTTCTTTACACAAACCCGCACGTCTTTGGAGTGTGGGAGGAAACCGCGGGGATCCTGGAGAAAACCCACGCAGGTCACGGGGAGAACGTGCAAACTCCGTGCAGACAGCACCCGTAGTCAGGATCGAACCCGGGACTCTGGCGCTGTGAGGCAGCAACTCTACCCACTGCGCCACTGTGTTTGTGTTTGATCTGATTGTATTATCTGGATTTGAATGGATAGCATGTAAAACAAATGCTTTTTGCTGTACCTCACATCACATCACACGCTGCCCTTCTGGTCCCTAATGACCGGTTGGTAATGGGTCGCCAACGTCTGTGGCTGGATGTTGAAAGCCACAAGTCTCACAGTCTCGCACGCAAAGTAAATGGAAATGTAAAACCCGCCCGCATGACATTTATTGCTAGCGGGGAGTTTTATTAGCGAGGAAAAAATTTTTAAAACAATTTTCCAGGCTTGCCTTTGGGCTTGTTTTTATTTATTTCTGCAGGTTACAGATTCAAGCCGAGTACATCACCGACTTTGCAGCGAATCTGGGTCACATTTCTCTGCTCGATGCATTGCTTCACAGACCTCCATCATCTTCCTCTTAAAGTGTGCATCAATGATTTCCAATTCATTCACTACCTCACCCTCTCCCCCCCCCCCCCCCCAATCCCACCCTATAATCCATGTCCTAGATGCAAGCAAACGTTGATGTGGGGACTACACAAAAATGCTGGAGAAACTCAGCAGGTGCAGCAGCTTCTATGGAGCGAAGGAAATAGGCAACGTTTCGGGCCGAAATCCTTCTGGAAATAGGCAACGTTTTGGGCCGAAACCCGGAAGGGTTTTGGCCCAAAACGTTGCCTATTTCCTTAGCTTCTACAGACTGATGTGGAGAGGATATTTCCCACTTATGGGAGAGTTTGGTCACAGCCACAGAATTAAAGGATGTTCCTTTTGGAAGGAGATGAGGAGGAATTTCTTAGATCAGAGAGTGGAATCCATAGAAACATAGACAATAGGTGCAGGAGTAGAGGCCATTCGGCCCTTCGAGCCTGCACCATTCGCCATTCAATATGATCATGGCTGATCATCCAACTCAGTATCCCATCCCTGCCTTCTGTCCATACCCCCTGATCCCTTTAGCCACAAGGGCCACATCTAATTCCCTCTTAAATATCAAAGATGTTACTGAGATACAATGTTCAAGAAGGAACTGCAGATGCTGGAAAATCGAAGGTAGACAAAAATGCTGGAGAAACTCAGCGGGTGAGGCAGCATCTATGGAGTGAAGGAAATAGGCAACGTTGCCTATTTCCATAGAAACATAGACAATAGGTGCAGGAGTAGGTAATTCGGCCCTTCGAGCCAGCACCACCATTCAATATGATCATGGCTGATCATCCAACTCAGTATCCCATACCTGCCTTCTCTCCATACCCCCTGATCCCTTTAGCCACAAGGGCCACATCTAACTCCCTCTAAAATATAGCCAATGAACTGTGTGGCCTCAACTACCTTCTGTGGCAGAGAATTCCACAGATTCACCACTCTCTGTGTGTGAAGAAAAATGTTTTCCTCATCTTGGTCCTAAAAGACTTCCCCCTTATCCTTAAACTGTGACCCCTTGTTCTGCAGTTCCCGGAGGTTGCAGGTGGTTGCAGGTAGTGGAGACTAACAAAAACCTCCGGGAACCGAACGGAAACCTTGGGTGGGGCGCAAAGTCTCCAGAGGTTTCCGTTCAGGTTTCCTAAGTGGGACAGGGAAACTCTCATGCCCTCGTGCCAAAGAGACTTGGTTAATGCAACATTTCTGTCATTTTGCTACCCCCGTCTACCCACAACTCTAACAAGTCATTGGCTCTGATATTGTGAATTGCAAAATGAAACAGCACACTTAGGAATATCTCCTGAACTCATTAATCATTCAGCTGTTGTTATTGCCAATGTGATAATGACCAGATTATCTATTTTAGTGTTGGCAGAGTTTTAAACAATGGGCTGGGAACCAGAGAGAACTGACTTAACTCTCTGGCAATGCAGGGAACTGGAACCTTAAACTTCATCTAGGGGGTAGACAAAAGTGCTGGAGAAACTCAGCGGGTGCAGCAGCATCTATGGAGCGAAGGAAATCGGGCCGAAACCTTTCTTCAGACCGTCTCTGAGGTTTCACTTAGTTCACTTATACTTATTCACTTTAGTATAGTTCAGAAATACAGCACAGAAACAGGCCCTTCAGCCCATCGGGTTCGCACTGACCAGCAATCCCCAAACATTAAAACTATCCCACACCCCTAGGGGACATAGAAACATAGAAATTAGGTGCAGGAGTAGGCCATTCGGCCCTTCGAGCCTGCACCGCCATTCAATATGATCATGGCTGATCATCCAACTCAGTATCCCGTACCTGCCTTCTCTCCATACCCCCTGATCCCCTTAGCCACAAGGGCCACATCTAACTCCCTCTTAAATATAGCCAATGAACTGGCCTCAACTACCCTCTGTGGCAGAGAGTTCCAGAGTTTCATCACTCTCTGTGTGAAAAAAGTTCTTCTAATCTCGGTTTTAAAGGATTTCCCTCTTATCCTTAAGCTGTGACCCCTTGTCCTGGACTTCCCCAACATCGGGAACAATATTCCTGCATCTAGCCTGTCCAACCCCTTAAGAATTTTGTAAGTTTCTATAAGATCCCCTCTCAATCTCCTAAATTCTAGAGAGTATAAACCAAGTCTATCCAGTCTTTCTTCATAAGACAGTCCTGCCATCCCAGGAATCAGTCTGGTGAACCGTCTCTGTACTCCCTCTATGGCAATAATGTCCTTCCTCAGATTTACATGTACACCAAGCCAATTAACCTACAAACCTGTGCGTCTTTGGAGTGTGGGAGGAAACCGAAGATCTCGGAGAAAACCCACACAGGTCATGGGGAGAACGTGCAAACTCCGTACAGACAGCGCCCGTAGTCGGGATCGAACCCGGGTCTCTGGCGCTGTGTGGAGGCAACTCTACCGTAACCGATTCTTGTGATCTCCCCGACTCCACCACCAGAACTGGAAGACACTCAGTGATCAGTTTCAGTCGGCAGGCAAACCTTTGCTATAAATGCACAAGTTGGCTCCAGCCCAACATCGCACTGTAATGAGGTTACTATATATATAAATCACCGAGTTGCTTTGTCTTAGTGCCGTTTATATGTTGATGTATTTCAAGAGAAACCGCAAGAGACTAAAGTAGAAAGGACTGTCCCACAAAACCACGTGTAAACGCACCAGGTAATCGTGCTCAAAACCAATTGGACTTGGAAATACTTCTCCTCCCTGCAGAGTTGGCTGGTCGCAGCCACGTGAATGGGGAAGCGGTCTACAGATTATCTTGGTAGATATGAATGGCAGCGCAGCGGTAGAGTTGCCTCCTCACAGCGCCAGAGACCCGGGTTCGATCCCGACTACGGGCGCTGTCTGTACGGAGTTTGCACGCTCTCCCAGTGACCTGCGCGGGTTTTCTCCGTTTTCCTCCCACACTCCAAAGGGATGGGTTAATTGGTAAGTGTGAAAATTGTCCCGAGTGGGTATAGGATAGTGTTAAGGTACGCTGTATCTCTAAACTAAACTAAATGCAAAAACTATATGGAAAAGTTGGTGATGGTGAATGAATGAATGAATGATTGAATGAATGAATAAATGATACTTTATTATAACATGTGATTTGTCTCAGTGAGATTCTTTGTTTTATACAGAACATATACATAGAAACATAGACAATAGGTGCAGGAGTAGAGGCCATTCGGCCCTTCGAGCCTGCACCATTCGCCATTCAATATGATCATGGCTGATCATCCAACTCAGTATCCCGTACCTGCCTTCTCTCCATACCCTCTGATCCCTTTAGCCACAAGGGCCACATCTAACTCTCTCTTAAATATAGCCAATGAACTGTGGCCTCAACTACCTTCTGTGGCAGAGAGTTCCAGAGATTCACCACTCTCTGTGTGAAAAAATGTCTTCTCATCTCGATTTTAAAGGATTTCCCCCTTATCCTTAAGCTGTGACCCCTTGTTCTGGACTTCCCCAACATCGGGAACAATCTTCCTGCATCTAGCCTGTCCAACCCCTTAAGAATTTTGTAAGTTTCTATAAGATCCACCCTCAGTCTTCTAAATTCTAGCGAGTACAAACCGAGTCTATCCAGTCTTTCTTCATATGAAAGTCCTGACATCCCAGGAATCAGTCTGGTGAACCTTCTCTGCACTCCCTCTATGGCAATAATGTCTTTCCTCAGATTAGAAGACCAAAACTGTACGCAATACTCCAGGTGTGGTCTCACCAAGACCCTGTACAACTGCAGTAGAACCTCCCTGCTCCTACACTCAAATCCTTTTGCTATGAATATATTCCTATACAGGTATGCAAAGAGTCGCTATGTAAAGGACATCGACAAAGCTACAGTGTTCAACATAGTCCCTACAGTCTCCCTCTTAGTTGGACAGGCTAGACGCAGGAAAAAATGTTCCACATGTTGGGGGGGGGGGGTCCAGAACCAGAGGTCACACATTTTAAGATCAGGGGGTCGGCCATTTAGGACTGAGATGAGGAAAAACATTTTCACCCAGAGAGTTGTGAATCTGTGGAATTCTTGGATGTTTTGTTTTCAAGAGAGAGTTAGATTTAGCTCTTATAGCTAACGGAATCAAGGGATATGGGGAAAAGCAGGAACGGGGTACTGATTCTGGATCATATTGAATGGCGGTGCTGGCTCGAAGGGCCAAATGGTCTACTCCTCCACCTATGTTCTGTATTCCTATGTTTTTAAGGAGGGCCTTAGTGAGCGGGAAAGAACTGAAGAAGGGTTTCGACCCAAAACGCCAACTATTTGTTGACTTCAGAGATGCTGCCTGACCCGCTGAGTCACTCCAGCACTTTGTGTACCTAAGAATTTCATTATTCTCTTTGAGAGAAGTAACAATAAAACACTCTTAACTTGGGGGCAACAGCTCAGCAACAGGCCCTTCAGTCCACAGATACTTTAGTTCCATTTAATATTGACATGTCTACCGAGAAAAGCTTTTTTGTTGCGTGCTATCTAGTCAGTGAAAAGACTAGATGGTTTAGTTTAGAGATACAGCGTGGAAACAGGCCCTTCATCCCATCGAGTCTGTGCTGGCCAGCGATCTCCCGAGCACTAGTTCCACCCAACATACTAGAGACTACCGAAGCTAAATCTATCTTCTTCTATCTATACATCTATCTATCTATCTTCTATACACAACTAAAACTTTGATCTTGTTATCTTCCGGTTTGACTGTGTTTCTATTTGCGCAAAAACGGTTCACGATAGCGCTATGATTTTTTGGCAGTTCGCTCACCGTTCTCGTGTGCTGTGAGTGCGCCAAGTTTCGCTCCGATCGGTTGAATATCGTCCAAGTTAGCGGGGTTTAAAAAATCTTTAAAACCACGCGTGCGCAGATCGATCTCTTCTCCTGCCGTCAGCGCCGCGCGGATTAGTCTCTTCCCCCGTCACTCCCCGGGTCGGCCCGCCCCTTCCGGCGCCATCGCAGCGAAGGTTTCAAACCGGACTTTCGGAGGGACCCAAAGCAGCCCCGCCCCAATCAGCCCCAATCAGCCCCGCCCCAAAACAAGCCCCGCCCCAAATCAGCCCCAGCCCCGCCCCAATCAGCCCCCCCGCCCCAATCAGCCCCAGCCCCGCCCCAAAACAGCCCCCGCCCCCTGCCCCAATCAGCCCCGCCCCATCAGCCCCAGCCCCGCCCCAAACCAGCAGCCCCGCCCCAATCAGCCCCAGCCCCGCCCCAAACAGCCCCGCCCCAATCCCCCAGCCCCGCCCCCATAACAGCAGCCCCGCCCACTGGATAATGCGTACCACATGTAGTGCAAGATGAAGTCCAATAAAGTGTGAATAAAGAGAGAATAAGTAAAGATCTCCAGTGAAGTAGATGGGAGTTGAAGATGGCTTCTAGCCGGTGAGAGGATGGTTCAGTTGCCTGATAACAGCTGGGAAGAAACTGTCCCTGAATCTGTAGGTATGTATTTTCACACTTCTGTACCTCTTGCTTGATGGAAGAGGGGAGAAGAGGGAGTGGCCGGGGTGAGACTGGTCCTTGATGATGCTGTTGGCCTTGCCGAGGCAGTGTGAGGTGTAGATGGAGTCAATGGAAAGGAGGTTCCCGATGTTGGGGGATTCGGGGAACATGTTCCCGATGTTGGGGGAGTCCAGAACCAGGGGCCACACACAGTTTAAGAATAAGGGGTAAGCCATTTAGAACGGAGACGAGGAAACACTTTTTCTCACAGAGAGTGGTGAGTCTGTGGAATTTTCTGCCTCACAGAGGGCGGTGGGAGGCAGGTTCTCTGGAGAGAAGTATTTCAAGAGAGAGAGCTAGATAGGGCTCTTAAAAATAGCGGAGTCGGGGGATATGGGGAGAAGGCAGGAACTGGACACCAAGTTGGATGATCATATTGAATGGCGGTTCAGGCTCGAAGGGCCGAATGGCCTCTACTCCTGCACCTAATTTCTATGTTTCTATAGACACAAAATGCTGGAGTAACTCAGCGGGACAGGCAGCATCTCTGGAGAGAAGGCATGGGTGACGTTTTGGGTTGGGACCCTTCTTAATAATAATTGGGGATGATCAGCCAGGATTCCATTGAATGGCGGTGCTGGCTGGAAGGGCCGAATGGCCTACTCCTGCACCTATTGTCTATTGAGGTTGGTTTGCGTAATGGACTGGGCTGCGTCCAAAACTCTCTGCATTTTTGATGAAGATTGAAGCTTTTGCAGCACCACCTGTTCCAACATTCCCACCTCAGTTCTACACCAGGAATATCCTTATACTGTGGGAAACATTTAAAATAAATTATTTCTTTAAACCAGTCATTTAAACCACAATTTGCCTCGTAATACTGCAGCGATGCAGTTCAAATTTAACACAAATCACTTCTGACACGGTTAATGAGTGATGCTGTTTACAGGCATCAATTAGTTTGACTCTTTGGGTCGGAGCCTTCAACAGGGTGAGAGAACATAGATTGGGTTCAATCTCAGGCATAGAAACATAGAAACATAGAAATTAGGTGCAGGAGTAGGCCATTCGGCCCTTCGAGCCTGCACCGCCATTCAATTTGATCATGGCTGATCATCCAACTCAGTATCCCATCCCTGCCTTCTCTCCATACCCCCTGATCCCCTTAGCCACAAGGGCCACATCTAACTCCTTCTTAAATATAGCCAATGAACTGTGTGGCCTCGACTACCCTCTGCGGCAGAGAGTTCCAGAGATTCACCACTCTCTGCATGAAAAAAGTTCTTCTCATCTCGGTTTTAAAGGATTTCCCCCTTATCCTTAAGCTGTGACCCCTTGTCCTGGACTTCCCCAACATCGGGAGCAATCTTCCTGCATCTAGCCTGTCCAACCCCTTAAGAATTTTGTAAGTTTCTATAAGATCCCCCCTCAATCTCCTAAATTCTAGAGAGTATAAACCAAGTCTATCCAGTCTTTCTTCATAAGACAGTCCTGACATCCCAGGAATCAGTCTGGTGAACCTTCTCTGTTGGCATGTTGGCGCAGCAGTAGAATTGCCTCCTTACTGCCCCAGAGACCCGCCTTCAATCCTGACTATGGGTGCTGTCTGTGTATGGATTTAGTACTGTACGTTCACCCCGAGACCCGAGTTTGTTTTCTCCCGGAGTTCCAGTTTCATCCCACACTCCAAAGTTGTGCAAGTACAAGAGTCTTTTATTGTTAGAAAAGAACTGCAAGTGCTGGTTTAAACATCAGAACTTCTTAAGGGATTGGACAGGCTAGATGCAGGAAGATTGCTCCCGATGTTGGGGAAGTCCAGGACAAGGGGTCACAGCTTAAGGATAAAAGGGAAATCCTTTAAAACCGAGATGAGAAGAACTTTTTTCACACAGAGAGTGGTGAATCTCTGGAACTCTCTGCCGCAGAGGGTAGTCGAGGCCACAGTTCATTGGCTATATTTAAGAAGGAGTTAGATGTGGCCCTTGTGGCTAAGGGGATCAGAGGGTATGGAGAGAAGGCAGGTACGGGATACTGAGTTGGATGATCAGCCATGATCATATTGAATGGCGGTTCAGGCTCGAAGGGCCGAATGGCCTACTCCTGCACCTATTGTCTATGTTTCTATAGACACAAAATGCTGGAGTAACTCAGCGGGACAGGCAGCATCTCTGGAGAGAAGGAATGGGTGACGTTTTGGGTTGGGACCCTTCTTAATAATAATAATAATATATTTTATTGTCATTGCTCATAGGTGCAACGAGATTTGGTATTCAGCTTTTATCCGATATCACAACTTAAATACCTAATAAAATTTAGATACCCAGAGAAACATGATTTATATAAAAGAACAGTAAATTAGTCTAAAATAAAAATAGATCTGCACGACATCTTCAGTCTGAAACATCACCCATTCCCTCTCTCCAGAGATGCTGCCTGTCCCGCTGAGTTACTCCAGCATTTTTGTGTCTATCTCAGATTCAGATTCAGATTCAATTTTAATTGTCATTGTCAGTGTACAGTACAGAGACAACGAAATGCATTTAGCATCTCCCTGGAACAGCGACATAGCTCTCTCTCTCTCTCCATTATCTCTGCCCATTATTGTTATTTGTCTCAGATAGAACAAAGACATTCTCACTTGCCGCTGCAGTTATAATTGTAAATAGTCCCTAATGTGTGTGTGTAGGGTGTTGTTAGTGTGTGAGCATCGCTGGTCGGCACGGACTCGGTGGGCAGAAGGGCCTGTTTCCATGCTGTCTCTCTAAACTAATCTAAACACAGAGAAATAAACTCCTTGGGTAAAGTGGTTCGATATCGAACGAGCTTCACAATCCCTAGTGGAATCCCCAGTGAAACACTCGACAAGCCCTCCCCAAACTTGGCACAACTTGCCCCGATATCTCCGCTCAGCTTCCAGTTCCAGCCTTATCATCTTGGTGCCTCTTATCAGTATGGGGCTGAGACACAGTCTGTAGAGGGCACTATATTCTGTTTCTCGACTGTGTGTCGGACCAGCTTCAGTTGATTTAGAGGGAGCTCAAATCTGCACTGTCCTGAAGAACAACATTGGTGACGTTTTTTGGGTCAAGATCCTTCTTCAGACTTGAGTCTTGACTTGAATTGAGACTGAAGAAGGGTCTCAATCCAAAACTTATTATCTGCCTTTTCTCGAGAGACACTGCCTGAACTGTTTAGTTCCTCCAGGATTTTGAGTCTATTTTGGGTGTAAACTGGCATCTGCAGTTCATTCTGTGCCGTCCTGACTTGGGAGTATTCGAAGGGGCAATATAAAGGAAGGTAGACAAAAAATGCTGGAGAAACTCAGCGGGTGAGGCAGCATCTATGGAGCGAAGGAAATAGGCAACGTTTCGGTCCAAAACCCTTCTTCAGACTGATGTGGGGTGGCTGTTCTGAGAATACTTAACAGGAGCTGTACCTTCCTGCACAGTTTGGTATATTTGAGATATTTCTGTTAATCTACTGAGAAGAGGAGATTTCCATCTCATAAGGGCACAGAAACATGCCCTTCAGCCACAACATGATGCCAAGTTAAACTCATTTAGTTTTGTTGTTAGGAACTCAGCGGGTGCAGCAGCATCTATGGAGCGTAAGGAAATAGGCAACGTTTCGGGCCGAAACCCTTCCAGCACTCTGTGAAACGTCACCTATCCATGTTCTCCACAGATGCTGCCTAACCCGCTGAGTTACTCCAGCACTCTGTGAAACGTCACCTATTCATGTTCTCCACAGATGCTGCCTGACCCACTGAGTTACTCCAGCACTCTGTGAAACGTCACCTATCCATGTTCTCCACAGATGCTGCCTGACCCCGCTGATTACTCCAGCACTCTGTGAAACGTCACCTATCCATGTTCTCCACAGATGCTGCCTGACCCGCTGAGTTACTCCAGCACTCTGTGAAACGTCACCTATCCATGTTCTCCACAGATGCTGCCTGGCCCGCTGAGTTATGGTGCAGCAGCATCTATGGAGCAAAGGAAATAGGCAACGTTTCGGGCCGAAACCCTTCTGGAAATAGGCAACGTTTTGGGCCGAAACCCGGAAGGGTTTCGGCCCGAAACGTTGCCTATTTCCTTAGCTCCATAGATGCTGCTGCACCCGCTGAGTTTCTCCAGCTTTTTTGTGTACCTTCGATTCTCCAGCATCTGCAGTTCCTTCTTAAACACTTAGTTATGTTGTTAGTTTGGAGATACAGGCCTTTGGCCACTGAGTCCACGCCAACAACATTAACACTATCCTACACACACTAGGGACAATTTACACTTATACCAAGCCAATTAACCTACAAACCTGTACGTCTTTGGAGTGTGGGAGGAAACCGAAGATCTCGGAGAAAACCCACGCAGGTCACGGGGAGAACGTACAAACTCCGTACAGACAGCACCCGTAGTTGGGATCGAACCTGGGTCTCTGGCGCTGTGAGGCAGCAACTCTACCGCTGCACCACCATGCCACTCTAATCTCCTCTGACTGCATGTGAACCATATCCCCACCATCCCCTGCGTATTCATGTGTTTATCTAAAAGCCTCTTTGAATTATTATGGGCAACAAGGAAATGGCAGAATAGGTACTTTGGATCTGTCTTCACTAAGGAAGACACAAACAATCTCCCAGATGTACTGTAAAGGGGTAAAGGAACTGAAATAAATTTTTATAAGGCGAGGAATAGTATTGGGAAGGCAAATGGGACCTTATAGGAACATATAAAATTATAAAAGGACTGGACAAGCTAGATGCAGGAAAAATGTTCCCAATGTTGGGCGAGTCCAGAACCAGGGGCCACACACAGTCTTAGAATAAAGGGGAGGTCATTTCAGACTGAGGTGAGAAAAAAAACTTATTCACCCAGAGAGTTGTGAATTTGTGGAATTCCCTGCCACAGAGGGCAGTGGAGGCCAAGTCACTGGATGGATTTAAGAGAGAGTTAGATAGAGCTCTAGGGGCTAGTGGAGTCAAGGGATATGGGGAGAAGGCAGGCACGGGTTATTGATAGGGGACGATCAGCCATGATCACAATGAATGGCGGTGCTGGCTCGAAGGGCCAAATGGCCTCCTCCTGCACCTATTTTCTATGTTTCTGTGAGTCTGAGAAGGGTTTTGGCTGGAGAAACTCAGCGGGTGCAGCAGCATCTATGGAGCGAAGGGAATAGGCAACGTTTCGGCCCGAAACCCTTCCGGGTTTCGGCCTGAAACGTTGCCTATTTCCTTCAGGGTTTCAGCCCGAAACGTTGCCTATTTCCTTCGCTCCATAGATGCTGCTGCACCCGCTGAGTTTCTCCAGCAATTTTGTCTACCTTCTATGTTTCTATAGAGAAGGCAGGCACGGGTTATTGATAGGGGACGATCAGCCATGATCACAATGAATGGCGGTGCAGGCTCGAAGGGCCGAATGGCCTCCTCTGGCACCTATTGTCTATGTTTCTATGCCACAATCCTGTCTGCGTTAATTATTTTTCTATTCCGAATCCCAAACACATCTGTAGTTTGATAAGTGAGTTTGATAGATCAGTGAATTTGTTATGCTGTGATAATTCTGTCAAGTGTGAGTCAATGGTGGTTTTGGGGATTGGCGATCTCACCACTGAATCATAACATTATGTGTTTGTCTGGCTTTGGAGAGTAAAAATATCGGCTGACTCTCGACTAAGTACCGAGGCGGTGGTCCACATATGTAGGTCCCAGGTTCCAAATAAAACAGAGGGGTAAAACTCCCAGCATTATGGGCACAGCGGTAGAGTTACTGCCTCACAGCACCAGAGACACGGGTTCGATCCTGACTACGGGTGCTGTCTGTACGGAGTTTGCACGTTCTCCCCCGTGACCAGCCTGGGTTTACTCCGCGATCTTCCGAGATCCAAAGACGTACATGTTTGTAGGTTAATTGGCTTGGGACAAATGTAAAATTGTCCCTAGTGTGTGTAGGGTAGTGTTAGTGTGCGGGGATCACAGGCCGGCACGGACTCGGAGGGCCGAAGGGCCTGTTTCCGCGCTGTATCTCTAAACTAAACTAAACAAGCACTGAGACCGTGCATCTCCTATGAATATATCTGGTTCCAAATAGACCAAAGATGAACTGGCAATAAAACTTGCAGAATTATTTTTCGTTTTGCTTAGAGGTTTAGTAGTTTGATTGTCATGTGTACCGAGGTACAGTGAAAAGCATTTGTTCCATGCTAACCAGTCAGCAGAAAGACAATACATGATTACAATCGAGCCGTTCACAGTGTGTAGATACATGATAATGGAATAACGTTTATCGCAAGGTAAAGCCAGCAAAGTCCGATCAAAGATAGTCCGAGGGTCACCAATGAGGTAGATAGTAGTTCAGCGCTGCTCTCTGGTTGTGGTAGGATGGTTCATTTAAGACCGAGATGAGAAAAAAAATTTTCACCCAGAGAGTTGCGAATTTGTGGAATTCCCTGCCACAGAGGGCAGTGGAGGCCAAGTCACTGGATGGATTTAAGAGAGAGTTGGATAGAGCTCTAGGGGCTAGTGGAATCGAGAGATATGGGGAGAAGGCAGGCACGGGTTATTGATTGGGGACGATCAGCCATGATCACAATGAATGGCGGTGCTGGGTCGAAGGGCCAAATGGCCTCCTCCTGCACCTATTTTCTATGTTTCTATGTTAACAGTTTGGAGCAAAGTTGCATAAGGCACATACCTTCTCTCCAGAGATGCTGCCTGTCCCGTTGAGTTACTCCAGCTTTTTGTGTCTATCTTCGGTTTAAACCAGCGTATGTAGTCCCTTCCTCTGCAGCAGATAAGTGTAGGATTAGGGGAGTGGATGGTTGATGTACAGTATTGACTGGATGGGCCAAAAGGCCTGTTTCCACATTGTATGACTCTAATTGCTTGGTCCTCATCCTACTGTGTCTATCAAAGATGTTACTCAGATACAATGTTCAATAAGGAACTGCAGATGCTGGAAAATCGAATACTGGAGAAACTCAGCGGGTGCAGCAGCATCTATGGAGCGAAGGAAATAGGCAACGTTTCGGGCCAAAACCCTTCCGTGTTTCGGCCCGAAACGTTGCCTATTTCCATAGAAACATAGATAATAGGTGCAGGAGTAGAGGCCATTCGGCCCTTCGAGCCTGCACCGCCATTCAATATGATCATGGCTGATCATCCAACTCAGTATCCTGTCCCTGCCTTCTCTCCATACCCCCTGATCCCTTTAGCCACAAGGGCCACATCTAACTCCCTCTTAAATATAGCCAATGAACTGTGTGGCCTCAACTACCTTCTGTGGCAGAGAATTCCAGAGATTCACCACTCTCTCTGTGTGAAAAATGTTTTCCTCATCTCGGTCCTAAAAGACTTCCCCCTTATCCTTAAACTGTGTGTGTGGCCCCTTGTTCTGGACTTCCCCAACATCGGGAACAATCTTCCTGCATCCCAGAAGGGTTTCTGCCCGAAACGTTGCCCATTTCCTTCGCTCCATAGATGCTGCCTCACCCGCTGAGTTTCTCCAGCATTTTTGTCTACCTTACTCAGATACAAGTCATAGATAGAGTCACACGCAGCGTGGAAACAGGTCCATCTTGCCCACACCCGCCAACACGTCCCATCCGCGCTTGTCCCACCTGCCCACGTTTGGCCCATATCCCTCTACACCTGTCCTATCCATGTACCTGTCCGAAATTTAAACTTTGCAGTTATAACCATATAACCATAACCATATTACAATGACAGTCCTACAAATCCGTGCCCAACACATATTTTCTCCTAGTCCCATCTACCTGCATTGATAAGTGGGAATAAGTGGCTTGTGTTACAGCGATTCCAGGAAGGTTTAATCCATATCATGTTTTCTTTACTCCCTCCCCTCTCCCTCACCTCCCTCCCTATCCAAATTGGTTGTTCCTCCAGCTTTATCGAGGAGAAGATGCCAGGTTTTGTAACGACCAGTAGAACCGTGTCGTGTTTGCGTGGAATTGGAGAGAACGGGCTGTCAAAGCCTGCAGCCCCGAAGCGTGTGTGTGTGTGTGTGTGTGTAGCTCTCTCTCATTCTCCTTCTCTCTGTGTCTCTCCCCTTCTCTCTCTCTCTGTCTGTCCTCCCTCTCCCTCCATCCCCTCCCTCTCTCTGTCTGTGTGTGAGACACACACACACACAGTCTCACTCTCACCATCTCCCTCCCCTTTCTCTCTCTCCCCCTCTCACACACACACACACCTTACAGCAGCAGCAAAGCAGCTGGGGCAATCCAGCGGATTATAGAAAAGGGAGAGAGGGAAAGAGAGGACAGAGCTGTCGGCGGCGGGGAAAGGAGAGACGAGACGAGGAGAGACGAGGAGAGGCGAGACGAGACGAGAGCGCTGTGTAGCGGGCTCTAAGGCCGGCCTGTGTCGGTGTGTGTGTGTGTGTGGGAGAGACGCACACAGAACCGTGGAGACTCGACCAAAGACTGGGATTTCTCCCCACACCCACCCACCCACCTCCCTGTATCTGTGTACACACACACACACATATACACACACACACACACGGCGAGCGAGGGGGAGAAAGGCTGGCGGACGTTACCGGCTTTATAGAAAACGCCAGGAGGGAAAAGATAAAGGAGCAACGAAGAAATCCCGGCGGCTGATTCTCTCTGTCTCTCTCGTCCTTGGTTATGCGAGCGGCCGGGACACGGACACGGAAACGGAGTGGCTGGAGCCGGGGAACACAGGTGAGGGAGTGGGGTATGTGGGGGGGGGGGGGGGTTGTGGGGAGGGGGGGGGAGAGATTGGGAGAGGGGGGTGGAAGGCGGGGTGGGAGGGGGGAGTGGAGATGGGGAAATTGTAACTGATTGATTGGGGAGGAGGAGAGGGGAGTGGGAGAGGGGAGAGGGAAATAGGGGTAAATAGAGGGAGGGGGGAAATAGAGGGGGTGAAGGGGGGGAGAGAGGGGGTTGTAGGTAGTGACTTGAGGCGTTGGATCAGACCGACCGACCCGTCTTCTGGAACGTGTCCAGAGGCGAGGGGCGGGAGTGACCGCTGGCAGCGGGCCGAGTGGGCCGCGGGGAGGGATAGGAGGGGGGGGGGGGGGGTCGGGGTCACAGCGGGTAGAGTGGTGTGGGGGGGGGTGGGGGGGGTGGGGGGGGGGGGGGGGGAGACAGCACCGCATTTTCTGGTGTCGGCATTTGTATTTACGGTGACTAACGATGAGACGTGAAGAAAAATTCCGCAGTCGCTTCTCCCCCCCCTCTCCTCTCCCCCCCCCCCCTCTCACCCCCCCTTCTCTCCTCCCCCCCCCCCCCCCTCCCCCCCCCCTCTCCCCCCCCCCCCCCCCCTTTGGTGCTTTTCCCTCTCCCGGACGTGGGGGCGGGGAGAAATAATTCCTCTCTAACCCCCCCCCCCCAAGACGGGGATGGTAGTTAGTGTCAGTCGGCTGAGGATTGTAGCACCTGTCCTGGCTGTTCGGCCCCTCTCCCCCCGACATCTCCCTCCCTACCCCCACCCCCCGTCTCCCGGTGCATGGGATATTAACTGGTATTGTGGTGGGGGGAGGGGTGACTTATCCTGACCCCCTCATCTCCCTACCCCCACCCCCTCGTCTCGTCTTCCTGTGAATGGGACATTGACCGGTGGAGGTGGTGTGAGTTGGTCTGACCTCTCCTCTCCTCCCTCCCCACTCCCTTCCCTCGGTCACAACAGCGAGTCTGTGTATCCTGTAGCCTGGCACATTAGTGTTAGACCCGTGCCTGTGTGTATGGATGTCTGTGTGTAAAGGTGTACACGGGGCTGTGTGGGTGGGTGTGTGGGTGGATGTGTGTGTGCTAATGCTTGTATAGGTGTGTGTCTGTTTATGGGTGTGTGGGTTTGTGTGTATAGGTTTATAGATTGTGTGTGTGTGTGTGTATTAGATGTATGTGTTGTGTGTGTGTGTGCATTAGATGTATGTGTTTGTGTGTGTGTGTATCTGCGTACATTAGATGAATGTGTAGTGAGTGTGTGTCTAGATGTGTATGTGGTGTGTCTGTGTATGTGGTGAGTGTGCATTAGATGGACGTATGTTGTGTGTGTGTGGACGTGTGTATGTGGTGTGTCTGTGTCTGTATGTGGTGGGTGTGCATTAGATGGACGTGTGTAGTGAGTGTGTGGACGTGTGTATGTGGTGTGTGTGTGTGTGTGGGTGTGCATGGGTGTGTGAGACTGTGTCCACCTCAGATGATCGCAGCTAATTAATTCCTTACAATGAGATTGTTGCAATCCTGGTTGGAATATTAACGATAAATATTTATACAATCCCCCCCTTCTCCTCCCCTCCCCACTAAAATCTGGTTGCAGGAGAAAGCGAATCGGTACAGTTATTAACCGGTTGTGGCATGTAGTGTGAGGTTGGTAGATTCACAGATTCACTGCCACACTTACTGTTACACACCGGGGTGATAGCGTTCACTGTAGCTTCATCATTGCGACACTCTCTGTACCGAATTTGGGGGGGTGACAATGAAAGAATTGATTAAAATGATGTCCCTGGACAGGTAGAGCAGTTATTCAGGAGTGGCCGAGACCTGCAGATTTAAAATTTAAACAGTGTCTTGTATAATTGGAAATGATATATTGTCCTTAGAAGCGAGTCGCTGGTGGTGACTTTCCTGCCGTATTTTCATTAGGGTTCTGATTGCACTGGGGTGGGAAAGATGGTGTGGGTGTGTGTGTGCTCTGTGTCGCTGCTCCTGCTATTGTGTTTCATGGCCGGGTCCGTGTCTCAAAGTGCAGCGGAGATGTTTCTGTCGGGGTGGGAGGCGAGGAGCAGATCGAACCATCTTCACACAAGCCACAAAATCTCACATTTTAAACCCTCTCTGACATTCGATTTACACCGGGCGTTTCTTGTTTGCTCAAACTTAAAATTCAGTGGGATCTCTCTCTCTCTCTCTGTGACTCTTGAGGCAACGCTGCCTGTTGTTGTGTCCATGGATTGTTGGCTGGGGGGGGGGGGGGGGGGGGGTACAAAATATAAATGAGGGAAGAAAAGGCAGCAGGAAGGAAATTAGGATATTTTCCTCTCCCTTCCCTTCTCTCCCTCTCCCTCCCTTCTCTCCTCCCCCCTTCCCCTTCTCTCCCCTTCTCTCCCCTTCTCTCCCCCCTCCCTTCCCTTCTCTCCCCCCTTCCCTTCTCTCCCCCCCTTCCCTTCTCTCCCCCCCTTCCCTTCTCTCCCCCCCCTTCCCTTCTCTCCCTTCCCTCCTTCCCCTTCCCTCTCTCCCCCCCTTCCCTTCTCTCCCCCCCTTCCCTTTCTCTCCCCCCCTTCCCTTCTCTCCCTCCTCCCTTCCCTTCTCTCCCCCCCTTCCCTTCTCTCCCCTCCCTTCCCTTCTCTCCCCTCCCTTCCCTTCTCTCCCCCCCTTCCCTCTCTCTCCCCCCCCTTCCTTCTCTCCCCCCCTTCCCCTTCTCTCCCCCCTTCCTTCCCTTCCTCCCTTCTTCTCCCCCCCCCCTTCTCTCTCCCCCCCTTCCCTCTCTCCCCCTTCTTCCCCTCCTCTCCCCCCTTCCCTTCTCTCCCCCCCCCCTTCTCTCCCCCCCTTCCCTTCTCTCTCCCCCCCTTCCCTTCTCTCCCCCCCCTTCCCTTCTCTCCCCTTCCCCTCTCTCCCCCTTCCCTTCCCCCCTCTCTCCCCCCCTCTCCCTCCCTCTCTCTCTCTCCCTCTCCTTCTCTCTCTCTCTCCCCCTCCTTCCCTCCCTCTCTCTCTCCCTCTCTTCCTCTCTCCCTCGGAAAATCAGTGTTTAAAGAGGTGATAATGAGCTAATTTGGGCAAGGCGCTGCCAATCAGCCTTCCATCTTACCAGGGACCAGTCCTTGGAGATTGTTTCTGTGAGAGAGCTTAGTCATGGTGGCCTGGCTGTGATATCTGATGTCTCTGCATCTCTGGGCAGAGTTCAGCCTTCACTACTCCACCGCTGGAGTTGGGGGGCTCCCGTTATACCGGCCCAGGGCTGGGTAGAGGACGGTGGGCTGAGGTTGGAGATAATACCACCATGGGCGCTTCTCATCTTGGCATCTTCCCCGTGGTGAAGCGGGCAGTACCTGGACAGATGGGCTCGCGTTTGGGAATACATTCCCTGCAACTGGAGCGAAGCTTCGACCGCTTCCCGGCTCATTTACAAACCCAGAATCATATCGTCACCATTAAAAAGATGTCTCCATCACTGGCCTCCCTTCACCGCTTGTCCTCAACCCTCCTTGTAATATTAAAAATGCCTCGTCTCCATTTCCCCCATCTTAATATATTAAACGTTAAGAAATGCCCCCACAATGCTGGCCTTCTACCCTGCTAATATATTAAATATTTTAAAATGCACCCATCGCTATTTTATCCATTGCTATTGTATTTAAATATTATATATTAAAAGATGCCCCATCTCTCTTCCCCCTCCCACCGCCATTTGCTCTTTCCCTTGTTAAAATATTACAAGACGCCCCCAGCTTAGTTTGCCTGCATTGTTGGACGTCTACCCTCCTTGCAATGTTGAATATTTAAAAAATGCACCTTTCCCGATTTTCCCCAACTCTATCCCACATCAAATATTAAATATTAAAGCTGCCCCATCATTTGCCCTGGATCCCAACTCAAATATTATAAATTAAAAGACGTCCCCATTTGCGTTTCCCCCCCAACGCGCCTTCTATGCCGCGTAAAGATGCCCCGTCTCCACTCGCCCGTGTCCCCCACCCCAGGCTGAAATATTCAATATTTAAAAACGCACCCATCGCTATTTTCTCCATCAATATCGTATCTTAAAACATTGAATATTAAAAGATGCTGCAAATCCACATACTGTAATTTCCCTTGCAAAAATATTACATATTAAAAGATACTCCCTCGCTAAATTCCACCCACATTATTTGCCCCTTTTGGGTTAAATATTACAAGATTCCCCCCACATCTCTGTTTTCGCACCATTTGTACTCTACATAGATACATTCCTTACAATATTAAACCAAAGATGCCCCATCTCCATTTCCTACCATTGCTTCTCCTCCACCCGATTAAAATATAAAATATTAACAGATTCCCCAATCTCCGATTTCCCCATCATGTGCCCTCTACCCTAATTAAAATATTAAACGTTAAAAGATGTCCCCCATCTACATTTTCCCTCAATCCATCCCCGACCCCACTAAAATATTAATCGATTAAGATGCCCTTACTACATTTGCCCGCATAGCTGGCCGTGGACCCTTCTAAAATATAAAATATTTAAAAATATGCCCGTCGCTATTTTCTTCCTCACAATCAAACCTAAAAATATAAAATATTAAAAGATGCCCCGTTTCCATTTCATTCATAAGTTGTCCACTAAAATATGAAATATTAAAACATGCCTCCAATCTTCATTTGCCTTTGTTTGCCCTCCGCCCTTGAATATTAAAATATGCTCCCGTCCCTATTTTCCCCACTTAAAATGTTAAATATTAAAATGTACCCCATCTCCATTAGCCCACATCTGCATTAGCCTTCTACCTTACTTGCAATATAATGTATTAAAATATGCACCTCCCTCATCTCTAGCCCTCTATCCTACGAAATATTAAATATTAAATCAGTCCTGTCTCCATTTTCCCCACTGCTTGTCGGTGTACCCCAATTACAATATTAGATGGGGTTTTTAAATGCCCCCCATCTCCATCTTTCCTCCTAGTTTGTCCTCCATCCCACTCGAATATTAAAAGATGCACCCATCATTATTTTCCCATCGCCACCCTCTCCCCCCCAACTCGGAATATTATTATTAAATGCTAATAGACATCGCCCATCGCCATTTTCCTTTCACTATCCCACTTGAAATTATTTAAAAAATGCACCCATCTTTCAATTTAAAAAAGGCCCCCACCTCTGTTGTCGCTCATCACCTCCCATCTAGCCCAGTTGAAATATTATATATTAAGAGTTGCCCGATCTCAGTTTTCTCCCATCGCTTGTCTTGTACCCGGCTTACAATATTAAATGTAAAAAGGATTTCCCCATCATCGTTATCATAATTTAAATATTAAAGGATCCCCCCCCACTGTTTTCCCCCATTATTTGCCCTCTACCCGGCTTGCAATGTTAAATATTAAAAGATCGCCCCATAGTCTGCCTTCTCCTCGGCTGGTCAGGCATTAACTGGAGCGAGGGGCCATCGGTGTGAGTCTTTCAAGGGTGTAGATCTTCTCCGATGTGCGGTGTTAGCACAGGTGTAGGGAACGAGAGCTAGGTTTCTCTCCCCCCCCCCCCCCCCCCTGCTGAGCTCCAGTGCCTGGGGAGGAACCTCCTAGCATCCATTCCCTCAGCCATGCAAGCTTGTATAACCCTAGTCTAGAACCTCAGTTTTATAGCCTGGGAACTGACGAACGTCTCAGTTCAGTTTAGTTTATTGTCACTTGCACCAAGGTCCAGTAGGAAGGAACTGCAGATTCCGGTTTACACTGAAGGTAGACACAAAATGCTGGAGTAACTCAGCAGGGACAGGCAGCATCTCTGGATGGAAGGAACGGGTGATGTTTCGGGCCGGGTGAAAAGGTTTTGTTGCGTGCTAACCAGTCAGCAGAGAGACAATACATTATTGGCAGTGTACAGATACTTGAGAGTGGTGAATCTGTGGAATTCTCTGCCACAGAAGGTAGTTGAGGCCACACAGTTCATTGGCTATATTTAAGAGGGAGTTAGATGTGGCCCTTGTGGCTAAAGGGATCAGGGGGTATGGAGAGAAGGCAGGGATGGGATACTGAGTTGGATGATCAGCCATGATCATATTGAATGGCGGTGCAGGCTCGAAGGACCGAATGGCCTCTACTCCTGCACCTATTGTCTATGTTTCTATGGAAATAGGCAACGTTTCGGGCCGAAACCCGGAAGGGTTTCGGCCCGAAACGTTGCCTATTTCCTTCGCTCCATAGATGCTGCCGCACCCGCTGAGTTTCTCCAGCATTCGATTTTCCAGCATCTGCAGTTCCTTCTTGAACATTGTATCTGAGTAACATCTTTGATAGACACAGTAGGATGAAGACCAAGTCATACAATGTGGAAACAGGCCTTTTGGCCCATCCAGTCAATACTGTACATCAACCATCCACTCCACTAATCCCACACTTATGGAGAGAAGGCAGGGATGGGATACTGAGTTGGATATTCAGCCATGATCATATTGAATGGCGGTGCAGGCTCGAAGGGCCGAATGGCCACTACTCCTGCACCTATTGTCTATGTTTCTATGTTTCTATGTAGACTTGATGGACCAAATGACCTAATTCATCAGCCAGAGAGGTCAGGGAACCTATTGTCTATGTTTCTATGAGTGGGAAATAATGTTGAGTGCAAGGTAAAGCCAGCAAAGTCCGATCAAGGATACTCACTCTGAGTCTCACAGATGAGGTAGATAGTATCTCATTGGCGATCCTCAGTCTATTCAGATGCTGGTTTACACTGAAAATAGACACAAAAAGGTGGAGTAACTCAGCGGGTCAGGCAGCATCTGTGGAGAAGTTACACAAAAATGCTGGAGAAACTCAGCGGGTGCAGCAGCATCTATGAAGCGAAGGAAATAGGTAACGTTTCGGGCCGAAACCCTTCTTCAGACTTTTTTTTTGTTTTGTCTACCTTTGATTTTCCAGCATCTGCAGTTCCTTCTTGAACACATCTGTGGCGAAGTAACATTTTGTGTCGCGACTTATCTTCCCCCATCTCATCTTGGCTTTTGTTGATGATGGCCCCATTTGATCCAATCATTTTTTTTTTCCCGTTTTGGTTTTTTTGAAGTCGAGAAAAATCTTGGAAACTTTGTTGTCATTCAGACCTTTCAGTCTGAACGAAATTTCGTCACCTTGCAGTTATACGTATAATAAAATAACAAAACACAAATTTAACCCACCACAATAAGTTCACCAGACACCTCCTCACCGTGATAGAAGGCAATAAATCTTAAGTCTTAATAAATCTTAATAAAACGAATGAGTTGCCATTAATCACGACTGTGTCAATATACAGGGACGCGCGCGTGCATTGGGAGCTGGACTCCTTTCCACTGCGATGTAGAACAGGGAAGACTCTGTTTAGTTTAGAGATACAGCGCGGAAACAGGCCCTTCGGCCCACCGAGTCTGCACCGACCAGCGATCCCCGCACGCTAACACTATCCTACACACACCAATTGGGTTACTGAGTATCCCGCGGTCTAGGCATAAACATAGAAATTAGGTGCAGGAGTAGGCCATTCGGCCCTTCGAGCCTGCACTGCCATTCAATATGATCATGGCTGATCATCCAACTCAGTATCCCGTACCTGCCTTCTCTCCATACCCCCTGATCCCCTTAGCCACAAGGGCCACATCTAACTCCCTCTTAAATATAGCCAATGAACTGGCCTCAACTACCCTCTGTGGCAGAGAGTTCCAGAGATTCACCACTCTCTGCGTGAAAAAAAGTTCTTCTCATCTCGGTTTTAAAGGATTTCCCCTTTATCCTTAAGCTGTGACCCCTTGTCCTGGACTTCCCCAACATCGGGAACAATCTTCCTGCATCTAGCCTCCTGCATAAGCTCAGGGGTGTCCCCGCCTTTGGGGTTGCAGCTCCTAGACTGTTGAACAGCATCCCCCTACGCATCAGAACTGTCCCCTCCAACGACTCCTTTAAGTCGAGACTAAAAACTCATCTTTATTCAAGCCTTTCTTGACGTCCTCTGAGGGAGGGCTACATGTATGTATTTATGTATGTACTTAATCCATGTATAATGTTAGTACCTCCACCAATGTAAAGCACTTTGGCCAACCAGAGTTGTTTTTTAAATTTGCTACTGAAATAAAACTGACTTGACTTGACACACATTTTGGGTCGAAACCTTCTTCAGACTAATCAGGTCTGAAGAAGGGTCTCGGCCCGAAACGTCACCCATTCCTTCTCTCCAGAGATGCTGGCTGTCCCGCTGAGTTACTCCAGCATTTTGTGTCTACCTTCGGTTTAAACCAGCACCTGCAGTTCCTTCCTAGACAATTAAAAATGGGTTTAGACAATAGACAATAGGTGCAGGAGTAGAGGCCATTCGGCCCTTCGAGCCAGCACTGCCATTCAATGTGATCATGGCTGATCATCCCCAATCAGTACCCCGCTCCTGCCTTCTCCCCATGTCCCCTGACTCCGCTATCTTTAAGAGCCCTATCTAGCTCTCGAAAGCATCCAGAGAACCTGCCTCCACCGCCCTCTGAGGCAGAGAATTCCACAGACTCGCAACTCTCCGTGAGAAAAAGTGTTACCTCGTCTCCGTTCTAAATGGCTTACTTCTTATTCTTAAACTGTGTGTGTGGCCCCTGGTTCTGGACTCCCCCAACATCGGGAACATGTTTCTAGTGTGTCCAAGCCCTTAACAATCTATGAGTTTAAGGCTGGGTGATTTGGCCTACAATTGAAGCCAATTCTCCTCTTGTTCAATCCCTAAATAGATCTCTGGGTAGAGATAAGATTGGCGTTGCTCAAAGGCGGGGAACACAATTAATTTTGGAACTCATTGCCACAGAAGGCTGTGGAGGCCAAGTCAATGGATATTTTTAAGGTTGAAATTTGACAGATTCTTGATTAGTGCGGGTGTCAGGGGTTATGGGGAGAAGGCAGGAGAATGGTGTTGGGAGGGAGAGATAGATCAGCCACGATTGAATGGTGGAGTAGACTTGATGGGCCGAATGGCCTAATTCTGCTCCTATCACTTCTGAACCAACCCATCCAAAATATTCCTTCCCTGAGAGCGCTGAGCATAATTGTTGAAGGCCGACTGGAATTTGTACGTCACTGATCACTGTTGTTTGGGTCTGAAGCACGGGGTATAGAGCAGGGAATAGTGGTGGGAATGTTTGGGAATATTGTGACTGGTATGTATTTTAGCTCTGCAGGTATTTGATTTTTGTATCGCGGCAGTTTCATTTCTTCCCATCCACCCTGTGATATTTATATTCACTGCCAGTTCTTCCTCTATGTTCTCTGCTCACTCCCTCCATTTTCTCCATCTCGCTGCGATCCTGCTCTGTGTATCTCAGTTCTCTAAACACCCTGGCGCGCTCTCTCTCTCTCTCCTTTTCCTGCCACTGTGTGAATATGTACATTTATGTGTGTGTGTAGAAATAGCATGAATGCAAATGCATGTAGATATATGTCAGTGTGTGCGTTTGGGTTGAGAATGTATATTTGCATTGTGTGCATACGTGTGTGCTTTGTTTTTACAGCATGTGCATACGTGCGTATATGTAGTACATGCCTTGTGCATGTGCTTGTTTTGTATAATAATATATATATATTATTATGTATATGGAGTGTGTGTATGTACATGGCTTGTGTGTGCGCACATGTGTATATAGGGTGTATATGTATGTTTATGGGCTGTGTGTGTATATGGATTGTGTATGTTATGTACACGAGTTGTGCATGTATGCATGCATATGAGTTGTGTGTGTGTGTGACATGTATGGTCATCGGTTTTATGTATATGTATGCATGGGCTATGTGTGTCCATGTGCGTGTATGTATATGCATGTGCTATGTGTATATGTATGCATGTATATGCATGGGTTATGTGTGCATGTGTATACATGTATGTGCATGGGCTATGTGTGTGTGTGTGCACGTGTGTGTATGCATGTATGTGCATGGGCTATGCGTGCGCATGTATGTATGCATGTATATGCATGGGTTATGTGTGTGCATGTGTATACATGCATGTGCATGGGCTATGTGTGAGTGTATGTGTGTGTGTGTGTGTATATATATATATGCATGTATGTGCATGGGCTATGCGTGCGCATGTATGCATGTATGTGCATGGGCTATGTGTGTGTGTGTGCATGTGTGTGTATGTTTGCATATCCCCATATCTAATCAAGATACAAGATACAAGATACATTTAATTGTCATCTTGTAATCAATCCTCTCCCTCTGCACCCTCTGCTTGCTCTGATTCCTCGTTGCTCCCAATGCCCTCCACAGCCTTGCCTCTGACCAGCATCACTCCATTTGTTTCCCCCTCTCTGTGGACCACTCTCTCCCCATCATTGCCACCTACCCAGAGATAGTGAGGTGTCGGAGTGAAGTGTTTTTGTTTCACTGCGGTTGGTGTGCAGGGTAGAAGCTAAAACAGCACGGCACATTCTGCAGCCCAATTGTGTATGTTCTACAGTTTAAGGATAAGGGGGAATTCTTTTAGGACCGAGATGAGGAAAACATTTTTCACACAGAGAGTGGTGAATCTGTGGAATTCTCTGCCACAGAAGGTAGTTGAGGCCACACAGTTCATTGGCTATATTTAAGAGGGAGTTAGATGTGGCCCTTGTGGCTAAGGGGATCAGGGGGTATGGAGAGAAGGCAGGGATGGGATACTGAGTTGGATGATCAGCCATGATCACATTGAATGGCGGTGCAGGCTCGAAGGACCGAATGGCCTCTACTCCTGTACCTATTTTCTATGTTTCTGTTCTACTGAAGATTTGGATATTTAGGCAATAGGAGGTAGTGGGCTATCATAGAAAATAGGTGCAGGAGTAGGCCATTCGGCCCTTCGAGCCAGTACTGCCATTGAATATGATCACAGCTGATCATCCAGAATCAGTACCCCGTTCCTGCCTTCTCCCCATATCCCTTGATTCCGTTAGCCCTAAGAGCTAAATCTAACTCTCATTATGAAGGTAGACACAAAATGCTGGAGTAACTCAGCGGGACAGGCAGCATCTCTGGAGAGAAGGGAATGAGTGACCCTTCCTCATCTGAGAGTCGGGGGAGGGGGAGGTACATAGATAAGGAAGTGCAAGGTGTGAAAATGGGACAAAGGGAATGGTGATCAAGGTACGCCTGCTGCAAAATCATCACGAAGAGATGTGCGTGTTTGTCACAATGTGTGTACACACACGCGCACACACCCGTGCAGATTATAATGTATATTTAGAAGCAGCAATGTAATTTATTCTGAATTATTACAAATCAGCCGGTCTTGGTGTGATCTGTGCTGTTCCGTCTCCCGCTCTCTCTGCTCCCTCCATCCGCAACAAAAAGCCTTCACTGTTCGCAGTTTCGTTAGATTTATTTTTCCTCCCCGTCTCCGTCTGAAAAAATATAGTTTGCGGCTGTTTCTGTTTGTGTTTCTCTACCGGGCCTGTGATCCTTGGTCAGTCGAACTGCCTTTGTTTCCCAGTTTGTCTCTCTGTTTCTGTCTGGCTCTCTGTGTATGTATGCCTCTGGGTATCTATCTGGCTCTCTGTGTATGTATGGCTCTGTGTATCTGTCTGGCTGGCTCTGTGTATGTATGGCTCTGTGTATCTGTCTGGCTCTCTGTGTATGTATGGCTCTGTGTATCTATCTGGCTCTGTGTATCTGTGTGTATGTATGGCTCTGTGTATGTATGGCTCTGTGTATGTATGGCTCTGTGTATCTATCTGGCTCTCTGTGTATGTATGGCTCTGTGTATGTATGGCTCTGTGTATGTATGGCTCTGTGTATGTATGGCTCTGTGTATGTATGGCTCTGTGTATCTATCTGGCTCTCTGTGTATGTATGGCTCTGTGTATGTATGGCTCTGTGTATGTATGGCTCTGTGTATGTATGGCTCTGTGTATGTATGTATGTCTCTGTGTATGTGTGTCTCTGTGTATGTATGTCTCTGTGTATGTATGTCTCTGTGTATGTATGGCTCTGTGTATGTATGGCTCTGTGTATGTATGGCTCTGTGTATGTATGGCTCTGTGTATGTATGGCCCTCTCTATGTATGGCTCCCCCTCTCTGTGTCTCTCTCTCCCCCTCTGGTCTCCTCCACCCTTTCTCTACAAACGCACCCCCATGTGTTCCTCAAGGATTTAGTGTGTATCTCTCTTCTCATGGTATTGCGTGTCTCTCTCCCCCTCTCTCTGTCCCCCCCTCTCTCTGTCTCTCTCCCCCTCTCTCTGTCTCTCTCCCTCTCCCTGTCTCTCTCCCTCCCCTCTCTCTCTCTCTCCCCCCTCTCTGTCTCTCGCTCCCCCTCCCCTATATATCTCACTCTGTGTCTATGTCCCCCCCTCTCTGTCTCTCTCCCTGTCTATGTCTTTATATCTCTCCCCTCTCTGTCTCTCCCTCTCTCTCTCGTCTCTCTCTCCGTATTTCCCTCCTCTCTCTGTCTCTCTCTCTCTCTCTCTCTCTCTCCCTCTCTCTCTCTCTCCCCCCCCCCTCTCTCTCTCTCTCTCTCTCCCCCTCTCTCTCTCTCTCTCTCCCTCTCTCTCTCTCTCCTCTCTCTCTCTCTCCCTCTCTCTCTCTCTCTCTCTCTCTCTGTCTCTCTCTCTCTCTCTCTGTCTCTCTCTCTCTCCCTCTCTCTCTCTCCCTCTCTCTCTGTGTCTCCCTCTCTCTCTGTGTCTCTCCCCCTCTCTGTCTGTCTCTCTCTGTCTCCCCCACCTCTCCATCTCTCTCTCCCTGTGTGTTTTTCCTCCTGTCTCTATCCTCTCCTGATCTCACTACCCCCTCCGTATGCGCCATTCATTTTGACTCTCTCCTTGCCTCGTATCTCTCTCCCTCTCTCTGGTTCTCGCTGTCCCTGACTCTGTGTGCCTTGGTCTTTCGGGCTTGCATCCCATCTGTACCTCTCCGTACCTCTGTTTTCCCACCCCCTTGCCTGCAGTGTAGTCAGACTATGAGTGTGATAGAGGCACGAAGTGAGGAGGGGGGTAGACCTCCTATGTGTGGTGAAAGATTCAACCTGTTATTGTTTCACTGCACAAAAAATAATACATTCTTGCAGGACCAATGATTAAATTAATTCCAAGCAAACACCCCACAGAGATGTGTGCGCAGAATACGCTGTTCTCAAAATGGAAGATATCCATCAGGTGCTCAGATGTGTGATTGCCTCTTCTGCCCTCTCCCCTTTGTTAAATCTGCTGTCTGCGGACTTTGGTTAAGGGTTGGAACATAGGCACCACCGCCACTCATCCCTGGTGGACCATGAGAAGGTGCTGGGAGCCCTAGGGACAGTCTGAAGAAGGGTCTCGACCCGACACATCACCCAAAGATGCTGCCTGTCCCGCTGAGTTACTCCAGCATTTTGTGTCTGTCTTCTGATCTAATGTTGTCTGATTTCGTAGAATCAGAGAAGTATGTACATTAACATTTGTCACCTGGGGTGGGAGATTGCAACCTTCACGTGGGCTGCCCTGTTCAACGAATGCAATCAACCTGGCATGCACAATCAAATAGAACAAGTTATCCTACAACTTTAGGCTGTGTACGCCATACGCAAGAACATCTGTCACCCGATCATTGTTTTTGAGGCTAAACCAATACATGGAAATAGATGGAGAGCTGTCATTTTTTTGAGAGTCAGGGGAGAGAGAAACACACATTGAAGGGTAAGGTGTGAAAATGACAGGTCAAAGGCAGGTGATGATTAAGAAATATAGAATGTTTAAGAAGGAACTGCAGATGCTGGAAAAATCGAAGGTAGACAAAAATGCTGGAGAAACTCAGCGGGTGAGGCAGCATCTATGGAGCGAAGGAAATAGGTGACGTTTCGGGGCGAGACCCTTCTTCAGACTGGTTCATTTCAAAGACAGACACAAAATGCTGGAGTAACTCAGCGGGACATAGAAACATAGAAATTAGGTGTAGGAGTAGGCCATTCGGCCCTTCGAGCCTGCACCGCCATTCAATATGATCATGGCTGATCATCCAACTCAGTATCCCGTACCTGCCTTCTCTCCATACCACCTGATCCCCTTAGCCACAAGGACCACATCTAACTCCCTCTTAAATATAGCCAATGAACTGGCCTCAACTACCCTCTGTGGCAGAGAATTCCACAGATTCACCACTCTCTGTGTGAAAAAAGTTCTTCTCATCTCGGTTTTAAAGGATTTCCCCCTTATCCGTAAGCTTTGACCCCTTGTCCTGGACTTCCCTAACATCGGGAACAATCTTGCTGCATCTAGCCTGTCCAACACATCTCTCTTAAATATAGCAAATATACAGGCAGCATCTATGGAGCGAAGGAAATAGGTGACGTTTCGGGACGAGACCCATCTTCAGACATGAGTCTTGTCTTGAAGTGCGTTAAGGGCTGTCCCACTTGCGTGATTTTTTTCGGTGACTGCCGGCACCCGTCATGGGTCTCCGAAAATTTTCAACATGTTGAAAATCCAGCAAGGACCAGAACAAGGAACGACTCTTTGGGCGACTACTCACGACCGTACAGGCTTCATTCACCCTGCGATGTCACCTGTACGGTCGTGAATCGTCTCCTCAGTCGCCCAAAGAATCGTAGCATCTTTCTGGTCCCCGCTGGGTTTTCAACATGTTGAAAATTTTCGGAGACCTGCAAAGACCTATGCCGGCAGTTGCCGAAAAAGTTGCGTAAGTGGGACAGGCCCGTTAGGAGAAAAACCGAGTCCGTTTTGTGTGGAGTTAGGACGATGGCATTACCTCTCTCTCCCTCCCTCTCTTCACAGACGATACCTGCGGTGGTGAAGTTGGGGTCACTTGGACTGGAGCCATGAGTTACGAACAGACGAGATGACTGCCCGGATCCCAACCCGAACCCTCTCTCCATCACCCCCCCTAATCTCCCAATGAGGAAAATGGCTTGCGGTCTAAACCAGGTACAAAAATTCTCACATGATCCACTTGGCACGTCAGTAGACATTTTTAATTAGCCCCAGAGCTTCCTGCAATGTTAGTAGTTGGTTCAAATCTCCAGCCTTGACAATATTTTGATTTTAGTTTAATTGTCTCTGCATTTAGCAATTTAAGAAAAAAAATTAGTGGGGGTGACTCATTGCATTCGTCACGGTTTCTGGAAACATTGGAACGCTGAGGCCTATTTTTAAAAGAAACATCAGCTGGGGTGTATTCCTTTTCCCAACACACCATAGCTTGCTGCCCACACCACTACCTTACCAGGAAGATAAATACAGCCTCTCTTCATCTCAGGGAAATGATATCTAACCGGATGCAAAACAATCAGTGGTTGACCTTCAAGGAGTCACAATGCTTTGGTAGTATTATAGAGTGATACAGTGTGGAAACAGGCCCTTCGGCCCAACCTGCCCAACCTGCCCCAGCTACACTAGTCATAGACTGAGTGATACAGCATGGAAACAGGCCCTTCGGCCCAACTTGCCCCACCTACAATAGTCATAGACTGAGTGATACAGTGTGCAAACAGGCCCTTCAGCCCAACCTGCCCATACTGGCCCAACCTGCCCCAGTTACACTAGTCATAGAGTGACACAGTGCAGAAACAGGCCCTTCGGCCCAACCTACGCATACTGGCCCAACCTGCCCCAGTTACACTAGTCAGAGTGATACAGTGGAAACAGGCCCTTCGGCCCAACTTGCCCACACCAACAGGCCCCAGGCCCAACTTGCCCACACCAACCAACATGCCCCAGATACACTAGTCCCTCCTGTCTAACTGTTTCTTAAACGTTGGGATAGTCCCAGCCTCAACTACCTCCTCGTGCAGCTTGTTCCATACACCCACCACCCTTTGTGTGAAAAAGTTACCCCTCAGATTCCTATTAAATCTTTTCCCCTTCACCTTGAACCCATGTCCTCTGGTCCTCGATTCCCCTACTCTGGGCATCTACCTGATCTATTCCTCTCATGATTTTGGACACCTCTATAAGATCCCCCCTCATCCTCCTGTGCTCCAAGGAATATAGACACAGCCTACTCAACCTCTCCCTATAGCTCACACCCTCTAGTCCTGGCAACATCCTTGTAAATCTTCTCTGTACCCTTTCCAGCTCGATAACATTCTTTGCCATTGGTGGTTCAATGAAGATTTTGGAAAAGGCAATGTCAAGACTTGTATTGATATTGAATCTTTCATGGTATTGGGATGTCATGAAATATTTCACAGTCAATGGAATAATTCTTCAAGCGTAGACACTGCCGTAATTTGGAAAACAAGGCAGCCTCCTTGTTCAGACCAGGCCAACTTGGATCATGTGCTTTTATCGATGAAGTGAATCAGATAGTGGAGACTGGGAATATGTAGAGAGAGAGATATAGAACAATGAAAGAATGATTTCATCGCAGTCCGAGGAGTAACTTTTTCACACAAAGCGTGGTGGGTGTATGGAACAAGCTGCCATCAAGCTGAGGTAGTTGAGGCTGGGACTATCCCAATGTTTAGACTGGTACATGGATAGGACGGGTTTGGAAATGTCATGGTATTGGGATGTCAGGACTGTCTTATGAAGAAAGACAGGATAGACTTGGTTTATACTCTCTAGAATTTAGGAGATTGAGAGGGGATCTTATAGAAACTTACAAAATTCTTAAGGGGTTGGACAGGCTAGATGCAGGAAGATTGCTCCCGATGTTGGGGAAGTCCAGGACAAGGGGTCACAGCTTAAAGATAAGGGGGAAATCCTTTAAAACCGAGATGAGAAGAACTTTTTTCACACAGAGAGTGGTGAATCTCTGGAACTCTCTGCCACAGAGGGTAGTCGAGGCCACAGTTCATTGGCTATATTTAAGAGGGAGTTAGATGTGGCCCTTGTGGCTAAAGGGATCAGAGGGTATGGAGAGAAGGCAGGGACGGGATACTGAGTTGGATGATCAGCCATGATCATATTGAATGGCGGTGCAGGCTCGAAGGGCCGAATGGCCTACTCCTGCACCTATTGTCTATGTTTCTATGTTGGTCTGGATTGAGAAAGATGGGTGATAGTCTTACACGATACGATAGGACAGGATGGGATCAAACTTTATTCATCCTCTGGGGAAATTGGCCTGCCAACAGTCACAACACAGCAAGGTACACAAAATCTTGAAATTAAAATTAATTCTATTAATTAAATTAAAGTCCTATAGGTTTGACTCCCTTACCTCTGAAGTTCCACAGAAACACAAAGTGGATAATGTTCCTTCGTAGTTTAAGATGTCAAGGACTTATAACGAGACTACGATGGCTGATCTGTGGGATCTTGTCCTTGTTCGTATCTATACACTGTGAATGGCTCGATTGTAATCATGTATTGTCTTTCCGCTGACTGATGAGCACGCAACAAAAGCTTTTCACTGTACCTCAGTACACGTGACAAAAAAACTAACCTGAACTTCAGAGGAAATGTGTAAAACGGAACTGCAGATGCTTGGCTTTAACCGAAGATAGACACAAAAAGCTGGAGTAACTCAGCGGGACAGGCAGCATCTCTGGAGAGAAGGAATGGGTGACATTTTGGGTCGAGACCCTTCTTCAGACTGAGAGTCGGGGGAGAGGGCGAGACTCGAGATATTTGGAGGGGTAAGTTGTATAGGGCTCTGGTGAGAGAGACCACATCTGGAGTATTGTGTACAGTTTTGGTCTCCTAGTTTGAGGAAGGACATCCTTGTGATTGAGGCAGTGCAGCGTAGGTTCAGGAGATTGATCCCTGGGATGGCGGGACTGTCATATGAGGAAAAGACTAGGCTTGTATTCACTGGAGTTTAGGAGGATGAGGGGGGAGATCTTATCGAAACATATAAAATTATAAAAGGACTGGACAAGCTAGATGCAGGAAAAATGTTCCCAATGTTGGGCGAGTCCAAAACCAGGGGCCACACAGTCTTAGAATAAAGGGGAGGCTATTTAAGACTGAGGTGAGAAAAAACTTTTTCACCCAGAGAGTTGTGAATTTGTGGAATTCCCTGCCACAGAGGGCAGTGGAGGCCAAGTCACTGGATGGATTTAAGAGAGAGTTAGATAGAGCTCTAGGGGCTAGTGGAGTCGAGGGATATGGGGAGAAGGCAGGCACGGGTTATTGACAGGGGATGATCAGCCATGATCACAATGAATGGCGGTGCTGGCTCGAAGGGCCGAATGGCCTCCTCCTGCACCTATTTTCTACATTTCTATGTAAGGTGTGAAAACGGCAGATCAATGCATTGGGACTTGTGTTGACTACCTGATGCGGGGAGGAGATCAGACCTGAACCTGATTGACTCTTCCAGTCCCCATTGGTGACGAGGAAACAGAAGTCAACACACTCGTCATTGTGTAACATCCCACATACCCAACGGTGGCTGAGGATTCTCTAGTCCCCAGTGCCTCGAGTCACCACCAGAGACACTTGCAAAATACGTAATTGGTGACTGTGTCTCTCCACAACAACTTGCACCCAAACTTCCACAAATACATCTCACAGTTTATGTTTTGCTAACAGCACCCTTGCAGTTCATTTCAGTAGGAATAAAAAATGAGTTCGCACCATTTGGCTTTCGGCGCAAACTAATAGAAACATAGAAAAATAGATGCAGGAGTAGGCCATTCGGCCCTTCGAGCCAGCACCGCCATTCAATGTAATCATAGAAACATAGAAATTAGGTGCAGGAGTAGGCCATTCGTAAGAAATCCAAGTTCAAATAATTGAAGAAGACATGCAGTGATCATCAGTGGTTACAGATTTGGTCTGTTCCTTTGTACATTGAAGTATGCTGTGGTAAATAATTCCAGGAATGAACTGTGGCCTCAACTACCCTCTGTGGCAGAGAGTTCCAGGGATTCACCACTCTCTGTGTGAAAAAAAGTTCTTCTCATCTCGGTTTTAAAGGACCCCATTTATCCTTAGACAGAATAATGCGTGTTAAAGGCAATGTTTATTCTTAGTGGATGTGGTATGATGTTGTTTCCACTGTGTGGGAAAGTCTAGCACCAGAGGCAATAGAAACATAGAAAATAGGTGCAGGAGTAGGCCATTCGGCCCTTCGAGCCTGCACCGCCATTCAATATGATCATGGCTGATCATCCAACTCAGTATCCCATACCTGCCTTCTCTCCATACCCCCTGATCCCTTAGCCACAAGGGCCACATCTAACTCCCTCTATAATATAGCTTATGAATGAATATTAATCATGACTGATCATCTAAAATCAGTATCCCGTTCCTGCTTTCTCCCCATATCCCTTGACTCCTTTAGCCCTTGGAGCTAAATCTAACTCTCATAATGACGATAGATACAAAATGCTGGAGTAACTCATTGAGACAGGCAGCATCTCTGGGGAGAAGGAATGGGTCGGGACCCTTCTTCAGACTGGTTGGGGATAAGGGAAATGAGAGATATATATGATGATGTGGAGAGATAAAAAACAATGAATAAACAAATAATGGAAACAGGTCAACTGTTTGTTGGGTGTAAACAAGAAGCTGGTGGGACTTGCGTGGGGGAGGGATAGAGAGAGAGAGAGGGAATGCCAGGGTTTACTTGAAGTTGGAGAAATCAATATTCATACCACTGGGCTGTAAGCTGCCCAAGGGAAATATGAGATGCTGTTCCTCCAATTTGCATTAGGCCTCACTCTGATTAAACCTAAACCTGCCTCCCTGTGATCTAGAATCTGTGGTCTGAAGAAGGGTTTCGGCCCGAAACGTTGCCTATTTCCTTCGCTCCATAGATGCTGCTGCACCCGCTGAGTTTCTCCAGCTTTTTTGTGTAACCTCCCTGTGATCTAGAATCCCTCAGTTCCCAGTTGCTGGAACAGGGTAGATACAAAATGCTGCAGTAACTCAGCGGGATAGGATGCATCTCCAGACAGAAGGAATGGGTGACGTTTTGGTCAAGACCCTTCTTCAGATGTCTGAAATCTGATCCAGATGTTCCATTTAGGCCAGTCATATTTTCCCCATATCCTCCCATGCTTTCCAATCCATGTACCTATCCAATTGTCTCTTAAATACTGTTATAGCAGCTGCCTCAATCACCAAATCTGAAGAAAGATCTCGATCCAAAACGTCACCCATTCCTTCTCTCCACAGATGCTGCCTGTCCCGCTGAGTTTCTCCAGCATTTGTGTCTTTCTTCGGTTTAAACCAGCATCTGCAGTTCCTTCCTACCCATCTGGTACATGGTGCTGAACTATTCTTGGTGGCTTTTTGCATCTGACTCTCCCTGGAACCACCTGTCAAGTGTATAAAATCATGAGAGGAATAGATCAGGTAGATACACACAGTCTCTTTCCCAGAGTAGGGGAATCGAGGACCAGAGGACACGGGTTCAAGATGAAGGGGAAAAGATTTAATAGGAATCTGAGGGCTAACCTTTTCACATAAAGGGTAGTGGGTGTATGGAACGAGCTGCCAGAGGAGGTAGTTGAGGCTGGGACTATCCCAACATTTAAGGAACAGTTAGACAGGTACATGGATAGGACAGGTTTGGAGGGATATGGACCAAACATAGGCAGGTGGGACTAGTGTAGCTGGGACATGTTGGCCGGTTGGGTCGAAGGGCCTGTTTCCACGCTGTGTGACTCCAAGTTGTGGCGTTTGCTTTAACTGGTTGTATCTCCTTGTTCAGTTTAGTTTATTGTCATGTGTATCGAGGTACAATGAAAAGCTTCTTGCTTTTCGCAATGACCAGTCAGCAGAAAGACAATACATGATGACATTTAAGTCATTTCTGGTGTATAGATACATGATCAGGGAGTAACATTTAGTACAGAGTAAAACCAAGAGTACAGAATAAGTTTCATAGCAAAAGGATTTGAGTCTAGGAGCAGGGAGGTTCTACTGCAGTTGTACAGGGTCTTGGTGAGACCACACCTGGAGTATTGCGTACAGTTTTGGTCTCCAAATCCGAGGAAGGACATTATTGCCATAGAGGGAGTGCAGAGACGGTTCACCAGACTGATTCCTGGGATGTCAGGACTTTCTTATGAAGAAAGACTGGATAGACCTGGTTTATACTCTCTAGAATTTAGGAGATTGAGAGGGGATCTTATAGAAACTTACAAAATTCTTAAGGGGTTGGACAGGCTAGATGCAGGAAGATTGCTCCTGATGTTGGGGAAGTCCAGGACAAGGGGTCACAGCTTAAGGATAAGGGGGAAATCCTTTAAAACCGAGATGAGAAGAACTTTTTTCACACAGAGAGTGGTGAATCTCTGGAACTCTCTGCCACAGAGGGTAGTTGAGGGCCACAGTTCATTGGCTATATTTAAGAGGGAGTTAGATGTGGCCCTTGTGGCTAAAGGGATCAGGGGGTATGGAGAGAAGGCAGGTACGGGATACTGAGTTGGATGATCAGCCATGATCATATTGAATGGCGGTGCAGGCTCGAAGGGCAGAATGGCCTACTCCTGCACCTGTTGTCTATGTTTCTATGTTTCTATAACCAGACGTCCGATCAAAGGCATTGATTAGTCTTGTTCCCACTCAGTGCGGTTGGTTGAAAAATGAATTCTCTTCCTTGCCCCATTCTGTATTCCCTCAATTACAAATCCCCAATGCAATCTACCAATCTTATTTATTTTAACGCGTTTGAAATTGATGTTGGACATGTTACTTGTGGGTGAGCAGCGGGTAGTGCAGCTGCCTCACAGCACCAGGGACCTGGGCTCAATCCTGACCACGGGTGCTGTCTGCGCGGAGTTTGCACGTTCTCCCCATGACCTGCGTGGGTTTTCTCCAGGTGCTCCGGTTTCCTCCCACACTCCAGGTTTGTAGGTTAATTGGCTTTGGTAAATTATCCGTAAGATGTAGAATAGAACTAATGTACGGGGTGATTGCTGGTCGGAGTGGACTAAGTGGCTGAAGGGCCTGTTTACAAAATATAATCTCCAAACTAACGTAAACATAATTTTTCAGGAGTGCTTTGTGTCAACCATTTTGGAGAGCTTGCTATCTCTACTATAAATTAACATATCTCTGCCTCAGATAGGATATATCTGTGTTTGGGAGATATGCTATTAACCTCCAACTGATACTGTCTTTGTTAGATGTTTACGAGACCAGCCTGTAAATCTTGTTGGCTTGGATAGAGTGGATATGGAGAGGATGTTTCCACTAGTGGGAGAATCTAGGACTAGAGGTCACAATTAAAGGACATTCCTTTAGGAAGGAGTTGAGGAGGAATTTCTTTAGTCAGATGGTGGTGAATCATAGAAACATAGAAACATAGAAATTAGGTGCCGGAGTAGGCCATTCGGCCCTTCGAGCCTGCACCTCCATTCAATATGATCATGGCTGATCATCCAACTCAGTATCCCGTACCTGCCTTCTCTCCATACCCTCTGATCCCCTTGGCCACAAGGGCCACATCTAACTCCCTCTTAAATATAGCCAATGAACTGGCCTCAACTACCGTCTGTGGCAGAGAGTTCCAGAGATTCACCACTCTCTGTGTGAAAAAAGTTCTCCTCATCTCGGTTTTAAAGGATTTCCCCCTTATCCTTAAGCTGTGACCCCTTGTCCTGGACTTCCCCAACATCGGGAACAATCTTCCTGCATCTAGCCTGTCCAACCCCTTAAGAATTTTGTAAGTTTCTATAAGATCCCCTCTCAATCTCCTAAATTCTAGAGAATATAAACCAAGTCTATCCAGTCTATCTGTGGAATTCTTTGCCCCTTTACCTGGGTTAAGTCCGCCAACATAGTTGGTGGTATTTTGTTGGTTCACACGTTTGATCAATGGTGTTTTATCATTAATGTTTTATTATTATTAATGTATAGTGTCTTCCGAGTCACTCGCAACTGTCACTGTATGTCATGTTGTTACTTGCGGGCGGAGCACCAAGGCAAATTCCTTGTATGTGAATACTTGGCCAATAAACTTACTCATTTAGTATATTTGTAAGTAGACAGAAATGCTGGAGAAACTCACCTGTGATGCTGCTGCACCCGCTGAGTTTCTCCAGCATTTTTTTTGTCTACCTTTGATTTTTCCAGCATCTGCAGTTCCTTCTTAAACACTGTAAGGATTGTAACATGGTTGTCTGAAAATTTAGTGTTAAGATAATTTGGTGATTTTGTGTTAAGGTGGTGGGTGATTTTTTTGTTTTGTTTTCGGAGAGTTATCGTAATTAAATGAATTATTTT
>NC_073415.1:10559263-10584263 GCF_028641065.1 Leucoraja erinaceus
TCACCTCTGACAGCTCGTTCCATACGACCACCACCTTAAGAATAAGGGGTAAGCCATTTAGAACGGAGACTAGGAAACACTTTTTCTCGCAGAGAGTGGTGAGTCTGTGGAATTCTCTGCCTCAGAGGGCGGTGGAGGCAGGTTCTCTGGATGCTTTCAAGAGAGAGCTAGGTAGGGCTCTTAAAGTTAGTGGAGTCAGGGGATATCTGGAGAAGGCAGGAACGGGGTACTGATTGGGGATGATCAGCCATGATCACATTGAATGGCGGTGCTGGCTCGAAGGGCCGAATGGCCTCTACTCCTGCACCTGTTGTCTAACGTCTCAGAGCCTCAAGGAAGGTTGAAGGAGACGATGAGGGTCTGAGCCTAAATGAACCAGTACAGGACTTTTTCTCACAGAGAGTGGTGAGTCTGTGGAATTCTCTGCCTCAGAGGGCGGTGGAGGCCGGTTCTCTGGATGCTTTCAAGAGAGAGCTAGATAGGGCTCTTAAAGATAGCGGAGTCAGGGGATATGGGGAGAAGGCAAGAATGGGGATGATCAGCCATGATCACATTGAATGGCGGTGCTGGCTCGATGGGCCGAATGGCCTCTACTCCTGCACCTATTGTCTGTTGTCTTCTGTGTGAAAACATTAGATCTAAGAGAACTATAACGTGGAAACAGGCCCTTTGACCCATCCAGTCCGCGCCAACCAGTACACTAGCACTATCCTACACACACTAGGGACAATTTACAAATTTTTACCAAAGCCAATTAACCTACAAACCTGTACGTCTTTGGAGTGTGGGAGGAAACCGGAGCACCCGGAGAAAACCCACGCAGTTCACGGTGGACCAAAGGCCTGGTACCGCGCTGCGTATCACGCTGCGTATCTTTTGATCAATAAAACAAAATACTTGACTATCTCTCCTAATCTGTTACATTTAAAGAAACCTGCCGAATGTAGACACAAAATGCTGGAGTAACTCAGCGGGACCGGCAGCATCTCTGGAGAGAAGGACTCGGTCTGAAGAAGGGTCTCGACCCGAAACGTCTCCCATTCTTCTCTCCAGAGATGCTGCCTGTCCCGCTGAGTTACTCCAGCATTACATCGGGGAGACTAAGCGTAGGTTGGGCGATCGTTTCGCCGAACACCTCCGCTCACAGTCCGCAATAACCAACCTGACCTCCCGGTGGCTCAGCACTTCAACTCCCCCTCCCATTCTCAATCCGACCTCTCTGTCCTGGGTCTCCTCCATTGCCAGAGTGAGCAACAGCGGAAATTGGAGGAACAGCACCTCATATTCCGCCTGGGCTGCTTGCATCCTGATGGCATGAATGTTGAATTCTCCCAATTTTGTTAGCCCTTGCTGTCTCCTCCCCTTCCTTAACCCTCTAGCTGTCTCCTCCCATCCCCCCCGCCCTCGGGCTCCTCCTCCTCCCCTTTTCCTTCCTTCTCCCCCATCAGTTTGAAGAAGGGTTTCGGCCCGAAACGTCGCTTATTTCCTTCGCTCCATAGATGCTGCTGCACCCGCTGAGTTTCTCCAGCAATTTTGTGTACCTTCGATCTTCCAGCATCTGTGCAGTTCCTTCTTGAACAACATGCTGCCTGTCCCGCTGAGTTACTCCAGCATTTTGTGTCTATCTTCGGTGTAAACCAGCATCTGCAGTTCCTTCCCACATATTTTGTTTGTTACTGGTGGAGTAACACTGCACGCACTCTACTGGGCTGGAGCGAGGAAATCCAATGTTTAATATCTGGAGATGACGTTCCCTGTGTCTGTGGCATTCTGCTTCAGATTAAGCTGTGCTGCTTAATCCTGGGCGGATCAGTTCCACACTGCCTGATCCGGAACACTACAGCTGTTTACTTCCGAATAGCATTTGCAGAAGAGATTTTCCATCAGTCCCGGACATTCACCCACCTTAAGGGCCTGTCCCACCTGGGGCGTCATTTACGCAATTGACGCACGAGTCATCGTGCATCCGCACAGCCGTCTGGAGCGCGTGACGTAATTTGAAGACGGACACAAAATGCTGGAGTAACTCAGCGGGACCGGCAGCATCACTGGAGAGAAGAAATGGGTGACGTTTCGGGTCGAGATTCTTCATCAGTCTGAAGAAGGGTCTCGACCCGAAATGTCACCCATTGCTTCTCACCACAGATGCTGCCTGTCCCGCTGAGTTATGGTGCCAGCACTCTGTGGAACGTCACCTAGGCAACGTTCGGGCCACAGATCCTGCTGGACCCGCTTCAGATGGTCAGCAGCAAATAGGGAGCGAAGGAAAAAGGCAACGTTGCAGGCCGAAATCTATAGATGGAAATAGGCACCCACTGAGGCCTCCAGCACTCTGTGAAATAGGCCTATCCATGTTCTCCACAGGGCTGCCTGACCCGGAAGGGTTTCCAGCACTCTGTGAAACGTTGCCTATTTCCTTAGCTCCATAGATGCTGCTGCACCCGCTGAGTTACTCCAGCACTCTGTGAAACGTCACCTATCCATGTTCTCCACAGATGCTGCCTGACCCGCTGAGTTACTCCAGCACCTCGTGTCTATCTGGGTGTGGGTGGTCTGGCTATTGCTGGCTGGAGTGATGCCCTATGATACTATTCCAGCACAAACAGCGTTGGTTTTTGAACGACACAAAAGCTGAGGCTGTGACACCTCTAGTGTACAATTGCGCTATCATCTGCCGCCTATAAATAGAACCTCTTACCAACCATCAGATTCCCAAGACTCATTCACAATCAGTAGCGTGAAATCTAATTGCTAGTTGCTGAGTTTTATCAATGCATTGGTGAGAGGTGGGGTGTGAGTTTATGTAGCTGGGATATTTAGTTGGGTGGAGGGAAGGAAGAAGGTCTCCCCATACATTAGTTTAGTTTAGAGACACAGCGCGGAAACAGGCCCTTCGGCCCACCGAGTCCGTGCTGGCCGTCACTAATGCTATCCCACACACTAGGGACAATTTACAATTTTATCCAAGCCAGTTAGCCTACAAACCTGCACGTCTTTGGAGTGTGGGAGGAAATCAGAGAACCCGGATGAAACTCACGGGGGAACGTGCAAACTCCGCACAGACAGCACCCGTACCCGGATCTCTGGCGCTGTGAGGCAGCAACTCTACCTGGCCTCATCCACTGTGTGTTTGCAGGTTCTCCCTGTGAATGCACAGGTCCCCCCCCCCCCAAATGACCGCAAGACACAGGAGCAGGATTAGGCCATTCAGCCCATCGAGGCCACTGTATCATTCAATCATGGCTGATCTATTTTTCCTCACAACTCCATTCTCCCGTCTATTAGTTTAGTGTAGACATACAACTCGAAAACAGGCCCTTCAGCCCACCGAGTCCGCTCACTAATCCTATCCCACACACACACTAGGGACAATTTACAATTTTACCAAGGCCAATTAACCTACAAACCTGTACGTCTTTGTAGTGTGGGAAGAAACTGGAGCAATCCCACGCTGGTCACGGGGAGAACGTGCAAACTCCGTACAGACAGCACCCGTGGTCGGGATCGAACCTGCATTTCGCTGTAAGACAGCAACTCTACCGCTGCACCACCGTGCCACCAGGGCTTTTGTCCTCATTGAAGATTGATGAGAATGGCCTCCTCGGTGCCAAACAAATATCTGATGCTCTGCAGTCGTGTGTCTTGCATTCCCTGGAGCCCAGGCGATTAGAGTATGACCTAAATGTGTAAGATGATTAAAATAGGTGTAAGGTAGATGGAGAGGAAATACTCTCCTTGCTTTACAGAAGTCTAGGGCCCTAGGACGTAATTGAGACAATTAGAGCAAGTTCACCCAAGGTCTGTCACAGCCGAATATCTTCGTGACAGACACTAAAACCAGAAGTGGTGGGGACACTCGGCAGAACCTGCGGAGAGTGAAGCTGCCACACCTGTCCAGGTGAAGACCTCCCCAACCAGATCTCATCCTTCTGATGAAAGGGGTCTTTCATCTGAAACTCTGTTACTTATTCCCAGTCTTTGGTAGACAAAAATGCTGGAGAAACTCAGCGGGTGCAGCAGCATCTATGGAGCGAAGGAAATAGGCAACGTTTCGGGCCGAAACCCTGAAGGAAATAGGCAACGTTTCGGGCCGAAACACTGAAGGAAATAGGCAACGTTTCGGGCCGAAACCCGGAAGGAAATAGGCAACGTTTCGGGCCGAAACCCGGAAGGAAATAGGCAACGTTTCGGGCCGAAACCCTGAAGGAAATAGGCAACGTTTCGGGCCGAAACCCTGAAGGAAATAGGCAACGTTTCGGGCCGAAACCCTCAAGGAAATGGGCAACGTTTCGGGCCGAAACCCTGAAGGAAATAGGCAACGTTTCGGGCCGAAACCCTGAAGGAAATAGGCAACGTTTCGGGCCGAAACCCTTCTGGGTTTCGGCCAGAAACGTTGCCTATTTCCTTCGCTCCATAGATGCTGCTGCACCCGCTGAGTTTCTCCAGCATTTTTGTGTACCTTCGATTTTCCAGCATCTGCAGTTCCTTCTTAAACTGTTTGTCTTCCCCTATTTATTTCAGCTTTTAAACATCTGCTGTGTTTATTCTATTGATTTTCACATTTGCCCAGAATTAAACCATTCGGTCCATCAGTCTACTCCACCATTCAATCATGGCTGATCTATCTTTCCCTCTCAACCCCATTCTACTGCCTTCTCCCCATAACCCCACAACACCTGTATTTTGCTGTTTTAATTTGAGGTTGTTGTGGGGAGGGGCAGGGGTTTGTCTGTGGAAGATTCTGTTACTAAGATAAATATGCCATTGATGCATGGAAACAGGCCCTTCAGCCCGACTCATCCATGCTGGCCAATATGCTGCATCTAAGCCAGTCTCATTTGACCATATTTGCTGAGTGGCTGATTATTGGATGAGCTGGACAGAGGGGGAAGGGAACATTGAAGAGGAGACAGACACAGAATGCTTGAGTAACTCAGCGGGACAGGCAGCATCTTTGGAGAGAAGGAATGGATGATGTTTCGGGTCAAGACCCTTCTTCAGACTGAGAATCGGGGGAGAGGGAGACATAGAGATATGGAAGGATAAGGTGCAGTTGTACAGGGTCTTGGTGAGACCACACCTGGAGTATTGCATACAGTTTTGGTCTCCAAATCTGAGGAAGGACATTATTGCCATAGAGGGAGTGCAGAGAAGGTTCACCAGACTGATTCCTGGGATGTCAGGACTGTCTTATGAAGAAAGACTGGATAGACTTGGTTTATTCTCTCTAGAATTTAGGAGATTGAGAGGGGATCTTATAGAAACTTACAAAATTCTTAAGGGGTTGGACAGGTTAGATGCAGGAAGATTGTTCCCGATGTTGGGGAAGTCCAGGACAAGGGGTCACAGCTTAAGGATAAGGGGGAAATCCTTTAAAACCGAGATGAGAAGAACTTTTTTCACACAGAGAGAGGTGAATCTCTGGAACTCTCTGCCGCAGAGGGTAGTCGAGGCCACAGTTCATTGGCTATATTTAAGAGGGAGTTAGATGTGGCCCTTGTGGCTAAGGGGATCAGGGGGTGTGGAGAGAAGGCAGGTACGGGATACTGAGTTGGATGATCAGCCATGATCATATTGAATGGCGGTGCAGGCTCGAAGGGCCGAATGGCCTCTACTCCTGCACCTAATTTCTATGTTTCTATGTGAACCAAACTGAACTGATGGGCTCCATACACCCACCACCCTTTGTGTGGAAAAAGTTACCCCTCAAACTCCTATTAAATCTTCTCCCCTTCACCTTGAACCCCTGTCCTCTGGTCCTCGATTCCCCTACTCTGGGCAAGAGACTGCGTGCATCTACCCGATCTAATGTTCCCCATGTTGGGGGAGTCCAGAACCAGGGGCCACACACACAGTTTAAGAATAAGGAGTAAGCCATTTAGAACGGAGACGAGGAAACACTTTTTCTCACAGAGAGTGGTGAGTCTGTGGAAATCTCTGCCTCAGAGGGCGCTGGAGGCAGGTTCTCTGGAGAGAATTCTTTCAAGAGAGAGCTAGATAGGGCTCTTAAAGATAGCGAGAGAGAGTCAGGAGATATGGAGAGAAGGCAGGAACGGGGTACTGATTGTGGATGATCAGCCATGATCACTTTGAATGGCAGTGCTGGCTCGAAGGGCCGAATGGCCTCCTCGTGCACCTATTGTCTATTTCTCTCATGATTTTATACACCTCTATAAGATCACCCCTCATCCTCCTGTGCTCCAAGGAATAGAGACCCAGCCTGCTCAGCCTCTCCCTATAGCTCGCACCCTCTAGCAGAGCGAGGTGGCCATGTTTAGGTATCTCCTAGGTGGACCTTTGACCTGGTCAGCTCACGCTCTTGGCTGTGGTTCTTGTGACTGATGATGATGATGATGTATCATTGCTGACGCAAGCCATGCTCCAGAACCGGTTTAAAATAGACCGGAGTGTCCCAGAGCCCTGGGGAACACCCTTGCTCTGCTAATTCCAGGCCTCATCTGGAAGACAGCCTCCAGCTCCCAGAGACTTCACCTGTGGCAGATTACCAATGCCTATTTATAGACAGAGTCAGTCACAAAATGCTGGAGTAACTCAGCGGGACAGGCAGCATCTCTGGAGAGAAGGAACGGGTGATGTTTCGTGTCGAGACCCTTCTTCAGACTGAGAATCAGGGGAGAGGGAGACACAGAGACATGGAGACATTTTGAGTATAGAAGCTGGGATGTAATGTTAAAATTGTACAAGGCATTGGTGAGACCAAATCTGGAGTATGGTGTACAATTTTGGTCGCCCAATTATAGGAAGCATGTCAACAAAATAGAGAGAGTACAGAGGAGATTTACTAGAATGTTGCCTGGGTTTCAACAACTAAGTTACAGAGATAGGTTGAATAAGTTAGGTCTTTATTCTCTGGAGCGCAGAAGGTTAAGGGGGGACCTGATAGAGGTCTTTAAAATGATGAGAGGGATAGACAGAGTTGATGTGGACAAGCTTTTCCCTTTGAGAATAGGGAAGATTCAAACAAGAGGACATGACTTCAGAATTAAGGGACAGAAGTTTAGGGGTAATATGAGGGGGAACTTCTTTACTCAGAGAGTGGTAGCGGTGTGGAATGAGCTTCCAGTGGAAGTGGTGGAGGCAGGTTCATTGGTATCATTTAAAAATAAATTGGATAGGCATATGGATGAGAAGGGAATGGAGGGTTATGGTACGAGTGCAGGCAGGTGGGACTAAGGGGAAAAAAAATTTGTTCGGCATGGACTTGTAGGGCCGAGATGGCCTGTTTCCGTGCTGTAATTGTTATATGGTATATGGTTATATGGTTATATGGTTCGATACTGACTACGGGCGCTGTCTGTACAGAGTTTGTACATTCTCCCTGTGACCATGTGGGTTTTCTCCAGGTGTTTTGATTTCCTCCCATACTCCAAAGACGTGCATTGTAGGTAGAGATTATAAGAGATTGCTAGGAGCAGTAGTAGGCCATTCGGCCCATCAATTAGATTTAGCTCTTAGGACGAAAGGAATCAAGGGATATGGGGAGAAGGCAGGAACGGGGTACTGATTTTGGATGATCAGCCATGATCATATTGAATGGCGGTGCTGGCTGGAAGGGCCGAATGGCCTACTCCTGCACCTATTTTCTATGTTTCTAAAGCGGAGCACCCAATGGGAGACCCTCGCAGTCACAGGGAGAATGTACAAACTTGATTAGTACGGGTGTCAGGGGTTTCTATGTTTGAGCTTGTCGGGAAGCAAGCCGGCTGATTGGAGACGGGTGTAACATGGCGTGCAAAGAAACTGATTATATTGATCGATGATGTGGGATTCGCCCGAGAGATCAGACTGGAGAGTGTCTGAACACGAACTGTCCACACCAGAGACCAATTAGACCCAGATTGGCTGCTCACAACACAAGCTGGTCTACGGCTGCCAATATCTCCACTAGTGTACACACTCCAGAAAATAAAGGCTTGTCCTCAGGACACTGGTAGGAGGAGGTCACACCAGGGAGAAAAACCCTTCAGCAAGAAAACTAAAGTTCCAAAAACTATTTTATTTTGAATGGGGGTTTTATTTTTCCCCTCATTATAAATGTGGCAGGGTTTGGAGAAGCGTTTTGGCTCTCAGCCATCCAGTTAGTTGTGACTACTTTCCATTGTCAGGGGAAGAGCACTTTGCAGTGAAGATTCATGTGTTTGTGAGACCAAGGGTGAGGAGATAGAAACATAGAAATTAGGTGCAGGAGTAGGCCATTCGGCCCTTCGAGCCTGCACCGCCATTCAATATGATCATGGCTGATCATCGCAACTCGGTATCCCGTACCTGCCTTCTCTCCATACCCCCTGATCCCCTTAGCCACAAGGGCCACATCTAACTCCCTCTTAAATATAGCCAATGAACTGTGGCCTCAACTACCCTCTGTGGCAGAGAGTTCCAGAGATTCACCACTCTCTGTGTGAAAAAAGTTCTCCTCATCTCGGTTTTAAAGGATTTCCCCCTTATCCTTAAGCTGTGACCCCTTGTCCTGGACTTCCCCAACATCGGGAACAATCTTCCTGCATCTAGCCTGTCCAACCCCTTAAGAATTTTGTAAGTTTCTATAAGATCCCCTCTCAATCTCCTAAATTCTAGAGAGTATAAACCAAGTCTATCCCGTCTTTCTTCATATGACAGTCCTGACATCCCAGGAATCAGTCTGGTGAACCTTCTCTGCACTCCCTCTATGGCAATAATGTCCTTCCTCAGATTTGGAGACCAAAACTGCACGCAATACTCCAGGTGTGGTCTCACCAAGACCCTGTACAACTGCAGTAGAACCTCCCTGCTCCTATACTCAAAACCTCTTGCTATGAAAGCCAACATACCATTCGCTTTCTTTACTGCCTGCTGCACCTGCATGCCTACCTTCAATGACTGGTGTACCATGACACCCAGGTCTCGCTGCATCTCCCCCTTTCCCAATCGTCCACCATTTAGATAATAGTCTGCTTTCCCGTTTTTGCCACCAAAATGGATAACCTCACATTAACGGTACGTGGGGAAATCTGAGTACAAGTCATGACATAATTGTTTGTCGGAAGGAACTGCAGATGCTGGTTTACATCGATGATAGACACAAAAAGCTGGAGTAACTCAGCGGGACGGGCGGCATCCCTGGAGAGAAGGAATGGGTGACGGTTCAAATCGTGAACATTTTCGGATCAAGGGATATGGGGGAAAAAGCAGGAACAGCCCACTGATTTTGGATGATCAGCCATGATCATATTGAATGGCGGTGTTGGCTCGAAGGGCAGAATGGCCTCTACTCCTGCACCTATTGTCTATGTTTCTATGTGAGGAAGAGTCTATCTTCACCATTCATTTACCATCAATATCTCTTGTTCCCCTTTTCCCTTACTCTCAATCTGAAGAAATGTCACCCATTCCTTTTCTCCAGAGATGCTGCCTGTCCCGCTGAGTTACTCCAGGTTTTTGAGTCGGTCTTCGGTTTAAACCAGCATCTGCAGTTCCTTCCTACACATACTGTGATAAAATGGCCAACAAGGCATCAAACCTGTTCAAGAAGGAACTGCGGATGCTGGAAGATCGGAGGTACACAAAATTGCTGGAGAAACTCAGCGGGTGCAGCAGCATCTATGGAGCGAAGGAAATAGGCAACGTTTCGGGCCAAAACCTTTCTTCAGACTGATGGGGGGGTGGGGGGGAGAAGGAAGGAAAAAGGGGAGGAGGAGGAGCCCGAGGGCGGGGGGATGGGAGGAGACAGCTCGAGGATTAAGGAAGGGGAGGAGACAGCAAGGGCTAGCAAAATTGGGAGAATTCAACATTCATGCCATCAGGATGCAAGCAGCCCAGGCGGAATATGAGGTGCTGTTCCTCCAATTTCCGGTGTTGCTCACTCTGGCAATGGAGGAGACCCAGGACAGAGAGGTCGGATTGGGAATGGGAGGGGGAGTTGAAGTGCTGAGCCACCGGGAGGTCAGGTTGGTTATTGCGGAAGAAAATAGGCGACGTTTCGGATATTGAATTTCGATCATCAAACTTAATTGGCAAAACTATCTGAGTCACAATTTTCCAATTCCCCATGACCATTGCTACAGTTCCTGTGTTATATTCCATCCCATCTCTCCTTCTCTGTTTATTGTTGGTTTAGTTTGGAGATACTGCATGGAAACGGGCCCTTCAGCCAGCCAAGTCCACATAGACCATCGATCACCCACTCACACTAGTTCTGTTATCCCACTTTTCCATCCACACTGGGGACACCTCACAGAGAACCAATTAACCTACAAACCCGATAATAGACGCAAAATGCTGGAGTAACTCAGCGGGACAGGCAGCATCTCTGGAGAGAAGGAATGGGTGACGTTTTCGGGTCGAGACCCTTCTTCAGACTGAGTGACAGGGTGGAGGGAGACAGAGATATGGAAGGGTGAGGTGTAACAACGAGAGATTAAAGGGGATGAAGTTCAAGGAGAATGTAGATTAGATCATGGTTAGCTGGGGGAAGGTGGCAACGGGCCATTAGAAAGATAAAATTTAATCAAGACAGTCAGACTAATCTGAGAACTAGGATGGGGTAGGGATTATCTTACACCTCACCCTTCCATATCTCTGTCCCCCTCCACCTTGTCTCTCAGTCTGAAGAAGGGTCTTGACCTGAAACATCACCCATTCCTTCTCTCCAGAGATGCTGCCTGTCCCGCTGAGTTACTCCAGCATTTTTGTGTCTATCTTCGGTGTAAACCTGCATCTGCAGTTCCTTCCTACCTTCGAGTTCCTTCGAGCGGTGCTGGCTCGAGGGGCCGAATGGCCTAGTCCTGCACCTATTGTCTATCATCTATTGTCTACCCAGAAACCTGAAGTTTGTTATATAACCATATAACAGTTACAGCACGGAAACAGGCCATCTCGGCCCTTCTAGTCCGTGCCGAACACTTATTCTCACCTAGTCCCATCTGCCTGCACTCAGACCATAACCCTCCATTCCTTTCCTGTCCATATAACTATCCAATTTATTTTTAAATGATAAAATCGAACCTGCCTCCACCACTTCCACTGGAAGCTCATTCCACACCGCTACCACTCTCTGAGTAAAGAAGTTCCCCCTCATGTTACTCCTAAACTTTTGTCCCTTAATTCTCAAATCATGTCCTCTTGTTTGAATCTTCCCTACTCTCAATGGAAAAAGCTTGTCCACATCAACTCTGTCTATCCCTCTCTTCATTTTAAAGACTCGTGTTGCCTCTGCACTGATCACCAGCTGCCATCTCTTTGCCCACTCCCACACCCATTCTCCCCCCCACACACACACACACACACACACACACACACACACACACACACACACACACACACACACACACACCACACACACACACACACACACACACACACACACACACACAAACCTCTGTGCTTTATTTCCCTCCATAAACACCTGAAACAGAAAATAGGTGCAGGAGTAGGCCATTCGGCCCTTCGGTCCTAAAAGGCTTCCCCCTTATCCTTAAACTGTGTGGCCCCTTGTTCTGGACTTCCCCAACATCGGGAACAATAATCTTCCTGCATCTAGCCTGTCCAACCCCTTGTTAGAAACATAGAAAATACGTGCAGGAGTAGGCCATTTGGCCCTTCGAGCCTGCACCGCCATTCAATATGATCATGGCTGATCATCCAACTCAGTATTCCATCCCTGCCTTCTCTCCATACCCCCTGATCCCTTTAGCCACAAGGGCCACATCTAACTCCCTCTTAAATATAGCCAATGAACTGTGTGGCCTCAACTACCTTCTGTGGCAGAGAATTCCACAGATTCACCACTCTCTGTGTGAAAAATGTTTTTCTCATCTCAGTCCTAAAGGATTTCCCCCTTATCCTTAAACTGTGTGGCCCCTTGTCCTGGACTTCCCCAACATCGGGAACAATCTTCCTGCATCCAGCCTGTACAACCCCCTAAGAATTTTGTAAGTTTCTCTAATTTTCTATTGTCCCTCTACCAACACGTGGGCAAAAACGAGAAGCAAAAGGCATCACGACAGCAAGATTCCTTGAACATTTCAGTAAACCGCGACTGTTTGCATTAGCTATCGTTCCATCTGCGTGACTTAATTTTCATAACAAGTCCCTGGTGGGGCATCTTATCAAATGCCATGATATTTCCTTTCCCAAGACACTAGGGACATTTCTCAAGAAATTGGATCAAATTAGTTGAGCATAAATATTCCTCTCCAATTATCCCAGTTTATCCTTGTCTTACAATTTGCTCAGTGACTCCAACCAGGATCGATCCCAGATTGCAATAGGTGCAGGAGTAGGCCATTCGGCCCTTCTAGCCAGCACCGCCATTCAACTGATCATCACCAATCAGTATCCCGTTCCTGCCTTCTCCCCAAATCCCCTGACTGCGAATGGACATTTCAGCTGTTACAGAGTCATTCAGCATGGAAACAGGCCCTTTGGCCCAACTTGCCCATGCCCTATTTACACTAGTCCCACTTTGTATGTTTTTGGCCCAAATCCTTTGTTGGAGCAAATTAGAAGGACACACGGAGTTCAAAATAACAGTTGATTTATTAAAACTGGTACGCAGCAGTGTGTATATAACCTGTGTACATGTGAGTCTGTGTGTGTGTGTGTGTGTGTGTGTGTGTGTACATGTGAGTGTGTGTGTGTGTGTGTGTCTGTGTGTGTGTGTGTGTGTGTGTGTGTGTGTGTGTGTGTGTGTGTGTGTGTGTGTGTGTGTGTGTGTGTGTGTGTGTGTGTGTGTGTGTGTGCGTGTGTGTGAGTGTGTATATAACCTGTGTACATGTGAGTGTGTGTGTGTGTGTGTGTGTGTGTGTGAATCTCTGTGTGTGTGTGAATGAATCTGTGTGTGAGTGTGCATGTAAGTGTGTGTGTGTGTGTGAGTGTGAGTGTGCATGTAAGTGTGTGTGTTATGGGATTTATCAGTTAAAGTTCCCAACTTATTTTGCTGAGCTATGAGTTGAAACCAGATTAAAGTTTGTCTTTTTTTTTTGAAGAGTTCTTTCAGCAACTTAATCTGAGTAATTAATAAGTCAGATCAGGTAATAATTTGTTAAATAAGTAATTATCTGCTTGAATAGAAAAGGAATTGAGTAACATACAAGGCTATTTGTATTATTCAGCGTGTTATAGAAATGAAATATTGGATTTATTCTACATGAATCATTTCCTTTTCAAGCTGAGAGACTTTGGTCTTTAATGGTTTTGTTGATCAGACCCCACTCCACTGTTCTCCTGAGCTGCCTTTCTGCAGTAGAAAGAGATGGAGCTTATTCCTGTGCTTCAGTGCTGAGGTACTGTAGAGTCTAACAAGGTATAGTCTGGGCATTAGTTAAACCAGTGTACAGGTTTAGTTTAGAGATACAGCGTGGAAACAAATCGACCAGCAATCGCCAGAACACTTATGCCCCTGTCCCACTTAGGAAACCTGAACGGAAACCTCTGGAGACTTTGCACCCCACCCAAGGTTTCCGTGCGGTTCCCGGAGGTTGCAGGTGGTTGCCGGAGGTTGCAGGTAGTGGAGACTGACAAAAACCTCCGGGAACCTCACGGAAACCTTGGGTGGGGCGCAAAGTCTCCAGAGGTTTCCGTTCAGGTTTCCTAAGTGGGACGGGGGCATTACACTATCCTGCACACTAGAGACAATTTACAGAAGCCAATTAACCTACAAACCCACACGTCTTTGGAATGTGGGAGAAACCCCAGAGAAAACCCACTCAGTCACTTTACTTTAGTCTTTAGAGATACAACACAGAAATAGCCCTTCACCTCACAAAGTCCCCATCAACCAGCGATCACCTGCACAATAGTTCTACCTTACACACTAGGAACAAACTACAGAGGCCAATTAATCTACAAACCTGCACATCTGTGGAGCGTGGGAGGAAACCGGAGCACCTGGAGAAAACCCACGCAGGTCATGGGGAGAACGTGCAAACTCCATACAGACAGCACCCGTAGTCAGGATTGAACCCGTGTCTCCGCTGTTGTGAGGCAGCAACTCTACCGCTGTGCCACCGTGCTACACTGTCTGGTATGATTCTATGACTAACTAGAAGCTGTCAAAGCTGCGCTTACAGTCCAGCTATACCTGTAGAACATTGAAGATAGACACAAAATGCTGGAGTAACTCAGCGGGACAGGCAGTATCTCTGGGTAGAAGGATCAGCCATGATCATATTGAATGGCGGTGCAGGCTCGAAGGGCCGAATGGCCTACTCCTACACCTAATTTCTATGTTTCTATGAATGGGTGACATTTTGGTGTCGAGACCCTTCTTCTGAAGTCACCCATTCCTTCTCTCCAGAGATGCTGCCTGTCCCGCTGAGTTACTCCAGCATTTTGTGTCTGTCTTCAAGATAAACCAGCATCTGCAGTTCCTTCCTACACATGCAGAGCATTTGTCACTTTCAACCCTGGTTAATGAAACAGGCACGGCAGTGTAAACTTAACGTGAAAACAGTCTGCGAATGGACGCGTTTAGACACGAAATGCTGGAGTAACTCAGCGGGACAGGCAGCATCTCTGGAGAGAAGGAATGGGACATGTTTAACCTATAGCTAGTGCAAGACTGGACATGGACAAGAAAGGTGCAAGGTTCAGAGTCATGTTATGTGGCAGAATCAATAGAGAGTTGTCATGGATGATAGATCAGAGGAGAGATATGGATCCTCGAGACAAGAATAAGCCACTTGTTACATGTATTAGTTCTTGGGATCGGGGATGAACCTGGGATCGAACCTGGGACTTTTAGATCTTCAGTTGAATGCTCTCCCGACGAAACGGCACGGTGGCGCAGCAGTAGAGTTGCTGCTTTAGACACGAGTTCGATCCTGACTACGGCAGCTCTCCACGGAGTTTGCACGTTCTCCCCGTGACCTGCGTGGGTTTTCTCCAGGAGCTCCGGTTTCCTCCCACACTCCAAAGACTTACAGGTTTGTAGGTTAATCAGCTGGGTATAAATGTAAAATTGCCATTAGTGTGTGTAGGATAGAGTTAATGTGCGGGGATCGCTGGTCGATACGGACCCGGTGGGCTGAAGGGCCTGTTGCCGCATTGTATCTCTAAACTAAACTAAACTGATGAGCTATTTCAGCTTTGAAGTATACAGCAAAATAGATAATACTACCGATTACATAAATACAATCAAGCCAGACTCAGCCCAACTTGACCACACTGACCAAATGCCTCATCTGTAGTAGTCCCACCTGCCTGCATTTAGACAATAGACAATAGGTGCAGGAGTAGAGGCCATTCGGCCCTTCCAGCCAGCACCGCCATTCAACGTGATCATGGCTGATCATCCCCAATCAGTACCCCGTTCCTGCCTTCTCTCCATATCCCCTGACTCCGCTATTTTTTAAGAGCCCTATCTAGCTCTCTCTTGAAAGCATCCAGAGAACCGGCCTCCACCGCCCTCTGAGGCAGAGAATTCCACAGACTCACAACTCTCTGTGAGAAAAAGTGTTTCCTCGTCTCCGTTCTAAATGGCTTACTCCTTATTCTTAAACTGTGTGTGTGGCCCCTGGTTCTGGACTCCCCCAACATCGGGAACATGCTTCCTGCCTCTAGTGTGTCCAAGCCCTTAACATAGAAACATAGAAATTAGGTGCAGGAGTAGAGGCCATTCGGCCCTTCGAGCCTGCACCGTCATTCACTATGATCATGGCTGATCATCCAACTCAGTATCCCGTACCTGCCTTCTCTCCATACCCTCTGATCCCCTTAGCCACAGGGGCCACATCTAACTCCCTCTTAAATATAGCCAATGAACTGGCCTTGACTATCCTCTGCGGCAGAGAGTTCCAGAGATTCACCACTCTCTGTGTGAAAAAAGTTCTTCTCATCGCGGTTTTAAAGGATTTCCCCCTTATCTTTAAGCTGTGTGAGCCCTTGTCCTGGACTTCCCCAACATCGGGAGCAATCTTCCTGCATCTAGCCTGTCCAGCCCCTTAAGAATTTTGTAAGTTTCTAATCTTGAAGTTGAAACAATCTTATATGTTTCAATGAGAATCCCTCTCATCCTTCTAAGCTCCAGACCTTCTGAACTTTCCCCCATCAGACCAGAGGCTACTAAATTAATTTCCTTGACAGCCTTGATTTCACTTCCATTCATCCACAAACTATCAGCTTCACATTGATAATCTCAATTAAAAAAAATTATAAATACACCAGACAATGTCTTGTGGCCTTAGATATAGGAAATTGGGATCAAGTGTTGTCCTTGGATTCAGGAGAAGTTAGGGAGCATTGGCATAACTATTGTATTGTATTCAAATGTATTGTCATTGTCTCAATTTGAGACAACTAAATGAATTTCCCTTACAGGCAGTAACATAAAAAAAAATAACACAAAAAAAAAAAAAAAAAAAAAATTAGACAAGGGAACACAATTTCATCCCCATTTTGCAGTCAAACATTCTGACCTGAATTTTCTATCTATATAATCACATCTTCTCATTTATAATGGATCTATAATTAAAACCTCCACCACAGAACCCTCAGGAACTGATCGTTGAGGAGGGAGGGGCAGTAGTATCCGCTCAGATCCGCTGCTGTTGTTTCGTGCAGGTCAACTGAAACCGACCAAGTCGGATGAAGTGGCTGTAGACAGGAGGGACTGAAGCCCAAGGCAGGATTAGTTAGCGTCATCTTTGGAGCTAATTAAAAACACATCTCACTGCTAACAATCCGCTTCCAAAACCAGCAGGGCCACCAGATTCAATTAATTGCTTTTCGTAAAATTCATCTTTACGGAGTCAGCTTTCAATTTATTGTCACGTGTACCGAGGTACAGTGAAAAGCTTTTGTTGCGTGCTAACCAGTCAGCGAAAAGACAATACATGATTACAATCGAGCCAGATGATCACAGTGTACAGATACATGATAAGGGAATAACGTTTAGTGCAAGGTAAAGCCAGTATAGTCCGATCAAGGATAGTCCGAGGGTCACCAATGAGGTAGATAGTAGTTCAGCACTGCTCTCTGGTTGTGGTTGGATGGTTCAGTTGCCTGATAACAGCTGGGAAGAAACTGTCCCTGAATCTGGAGGTGTGTGCGTTTTCACACTTCTGTAGCTTTTGGCTGATGGGGATGGGGAGAAGAGGGAGTGGCCGGGGTGCGACTGGTCATTGATGATGCTGGTGGCCTTGCCGAGGCAGCGTGAGGTGTAGATGGAGTCAATAGAAGGGAGGTTGGTTTGTGCGATGGTCTGGTCTGCGTCCACAATTCGCGGCAATTTCTCTTATCTCTGCCTTAAAAATATCCACTGACTTGGCCTCCAGGCCTCTGTGGCAATGAGTTCCACAGATTCACCACCCTCTGACTAAAGAAATTCTTCCTCACCTCCTTTTGGAAAGAGCGCCCTTTAATTCGGAGGCTGTGACCTCTGGTTGTTCCCGATGTTGGGGAACTCCAGAACTGGGGGTCACAGTTTAAGGATAAGAGGGATGTCTTTTCAGACCGAGATGAGAACATCATTTTTTCACACAGAGAGTGGTGAATCTCTGGAATTCGCTGCCACAGAAGGTAGTTGAGGCCACACAGTTCTTTGGCTATATTTAAGAGGGAGTTAGATGTGGCCCTTGTGGCTAAAGGGATCAGGGGGTATGGAGAGAAGGCAGGGATGGGATACTGAGTTGGATGATCAGCCATGATCATATTGAATGGTGGTGCAGGCTCGAAGGGCCGAATGGCCTACTCCTGCACCTATTTTCTATGTTTCTATCATCCTAGACTTTCCCACCAGTGGAAATATCCTCTCCACATCCACTCTATCCAGGCCTTTCATTATTCTGTAAGTTTCAATGAGGTCCCCCCTCAACCTTCTAAACTCCAGCGAGTACAGACCCAGTGCCGTCAAATGCCCATCATAAGCAAACCCACTCATTCCTGGAATTATACCACAGCATACTTCAATGTACAAAGGAACAGACCAAATCTGTAACCACTGATGATCTCTGCATGTCTGGTTCAATTATTTGAAATTGGATTTCTTACAATAGATTGTCGAGACAGGGGGAAAAAAGCTTTTTTTCTGAAGGACAAATCCATTTTAGGCTGAATTGATCTAACAGTTTCCAGTTTCTACAGCAATATACCACAGAATATTTTAAGCTCCCTGATACCACTGGTTATAGACGTCAACATTATGGAAACAAACCCTTCAGTCCAAATCCTTCATGCCAACCAAATTGCCCCATCTTAGCTCATTTAATTTGCCCATGTTGTGTTCAGATCCGTCTGATTATAGATTTAAGGTGAGGGGGGGGGGGGAAAGATTAAATAGTAATCTGCGGGGCAACATTTTCACACAAAGGGTGGTGGGTGTATGGAACAAGCTGCCAGAGGAGGTAGTTGTGGCTGGGACTATCCCAATGTTTTAGAAGCAATTAGACAGGTACATGGATAAGACAGGTTTGGAGGGATATAGGCCAAACACAGGCAGGTGGGACTAGTGTAGCTGGGACATTAGTTTGGGCAAGTTGGGTTGAAAGGCCCGTTTCAACAATGTATAAGGGTTAGGCCATTTAGAACGGAGATGAGGAAAAACTTTTTCACCCAGAGAGTTGTGAATCTGTCGAATTCTCTGTCAAGTTAACACTATCCTACACACACACACACACACAAGGAACAATTTACAATTTTACCAAGCCAATTAACCTACAAACCTGCACGTCCTTGGAATGTGGGATGAAACCAGAGCACCCAAAGGAAACCCACGCAGGTCACGGGGAGAACGTGCAAACTCCGTACAGGCAGCACCCGTAGTCGGGATCGAACCTGGGTCTCTGGCGCTGTGAGGCAGCAACTCTACCCGCTGCGCCACCGTGCCGCCTGATTTTTTTCCATATATCTTTTTTGTTTCTTCAAGCATTTATTCGATGTTTTTTTAACATCTCCCAAACACCGCATTCTAAATTCTAACCACAGCTTGCGTCAAAATGTTTTGTCGTGTGTCACCTTAAAACTGTGACCTTTGGTGATATAATCTTCCCTGGTTTCTTCATTTAAATCAACAGTCATTTTAACTACTTTTTAAAACCCCCACTACTCTCTTCGATGTGTAAACAACTGCATCTCGTTCCGTCTATCTTTGTCCCTGGTGGCGCACAGCGGTAACGGGATAGCACAGAAACAGGCCCTTCTACCCACCGAGTCCGTGCTGGCCTGCAATCCCCGCACACTTGCACTATCCTACACACACTTGGGACAATTTACAATTCATACCAATCCCAATTAACCTACAAATTGGCACGTCTCTGTGTGGCCCTTGTGGCTAAAGGGATCAGGGGGTATGGAGAGAAGGCAGGGATGGGATACTGAGTTGGATGATCAGCCATGATCATATTGAATGGCGGTGCAGGCTCGAAGGGCCGAATGGCCTACTCCTGCACCTATTTTCTATGTTTCTACGTCTTTGGAGTGTGGGAGGAAACCGGAGCACTTGGTGAAAATCCACGCAGGTCACGGGGAGAACGTGCAAACTCCATACAGACAGCACCCGGAGTCAGGATCGAACCCGGGACTCTGGCGCTGTGAGGCAGCAACTCTACCGCTGTGCCACCGTGCTGGTGGTTTAGTCGTGTTTGATTGTGTCTGATGGAGCTGTCTTGTGAAGTGAGCCTCTGCAAGGAGTTACTCTGCCCTCATCTTCTTGCTTTCCAGTTTTACTCATAATGTTGATGCGAAGACAGAAACATTAAACGGCTCAAGGGAGTGCACATGGAGGTAGGAATTGATTTTAGTTCCTTCCATTGCGGATCTGAGTGTGCATTTCCCTGTTTGTGTGTATAAAAGAGAAAAAATATAGAGGGATGATAAGACTTCATTGCTGTGTCTATGAAAATACAACGACAATTGAGATATAGAGTCGTGGTCATAGTGTGATACAGTGTGGAAATAGGCACTTCGGCCCAACTTGCCCACACCGACCAACATGTCCCATCTACACTAGTCCCACCTGCCTGCATTTGGCCCATATCCCTCCAAACCTGCCCTATCCATGCACCTGTCTACACGATGCGATTTTACCCCCGAATCAAACTCGTAGTGCTTAATCACGGGTATTTTTTGACTCTTGGAAATTTTTCACACTGTTGAAAAAACGTCACGAGTTTCCGCGTTTCCCGAGTACCTGCCGTTAGCGTTACGAGCCGCTACGAGACGTCCATGAGCTCCGACGTACCCGCTACGTACTTACAAGGGGTCAACAGCTTAAGGATAAAGGGGTCACAGCTTAAGGATAAAGGGGAAATCCTTTAAAACCGAGATGAGAAGAACTTTTTTCACACAGAGAGTGGTGAATCTCTGGAACTCTCTGCCACAGAGGGTAGTTGAGGCCAGTTCATTGGCTATATTTAAGAGGGAGTTAGATGTGTCCCTTGTGGCTAAGGGGATCAGGGGGTATGGGGAGAAGGCAGGGATGGGATACTGAGTTGGATGATCAGCCATGATCATATTGAATGGCGGTGCAGGCTCGAAGGGCCGAATGGCCTACTCCTGCACCTAATTTCTATGTTTCTATGTTACCATGTTTGGGTTTTTTTAAACTCGGGAGATCTCTTGGGTAAACTCGTATCGTGGGACAGGGCCATAAATGTTTCTTAAATGGTATTATTATTATTAGTATTGCACTATAGTTGTTATTTATTGAACTTTTATTATTTCTCTCTCACCCCTCCTCCTCCTCGCTATATACAATGTTTACATATTCACATATTCTGTTGTGCTGCAGCAAGTAATAATTTCATTGTCCCATCTGGGACACATGACAAAAAAACACTCTTGACTTGAACTTTGCGAGGCCACAGTTCATTGACTATATTTAAGAGGGAGTTAGATGTGGCCCTTGTGGCTAAAGGGATCAGGGGGTATGGAGAGAAGGCAGGGATGGGATACGGAGTTGGATGATCAGCCATGATCATATTGAATGGCGAATGGTGCAGGCTCGAAGGGCCGAATGGCCTACTCCTGCACCTATTTTCTATATATCTATGTATATTTAAGAGGGAGTTAGATGTGGCCCTTGTGGCTATGGGGATCAGGGGGTATGGAGAGAAGGCAGGGATGGGATACGGAGTTGGATGATCAGCCATGATCATATTGAATGGCGGTGCAGGCTCGAAGGGCCGAATGGCCTCTACTCCTGCACCTATTTTCTATGTTTCTATGTTTCAATTATATGCTGTATGCGTAGGCTGATTGGGTGGAATGATGAGGTATCTGGGGATATTGATAAGTTTGGCTGAAGGATGTGACTTGACTCTGCATGGATGATTGCTAAAGGTTGCCGCTTGACCAGTCCGTGTGAGGACACTTCCAATTCAAGCACGTCTCCTGATGCACTAATGCTCCTGCATGATTGCAATCCAACCAACATACCTCTCGAGTGCTGGCTCCAGGTGCCTGAAGTTGGTGTTTTAATCTTGAAGGTAATTGGGAAAATAGCCCGAGGCAAGAGGAGATTGTTGTTTTGTTTGTAAGCACAGCACATTGTTAAGAACCAACATCTCTTGCCTGAAGGACAGTCAAAGCAGATTTAATAGCTTTCAGAAGGGAATTGGATACATCTGTGAAGGCAATATTTTTGCAGGACTATGGTGAAAATCTTGTAAAGGATAGCCTTTCCAAAGAGTCAGCGCAGTCCAAATGGAGCAGATGACCTCACACTGTGCCATGTGGTGCTAAAACCCTCCCGATGCATAATATACAACAGCAGCACGGTGGCGCAGCTGGCCTTACAGCGCCAGTGACCCAGGTTCGATCCTGACTACGGGTGCTGTCTGTACGGAGTTTGCATGTTCTCCCCGTGACCTGCGTGGGGTTTCTCCGAGATCTTCGGTTTCCTCCCACACTCCAAAGACGTGCAGGTTTGTAGGTTAATTGGCTTGGTGTATGTGCAAATTGGCCCTAGTGTGTGTAGGATAGTGTTAGTGTGCGGGGATCGCTGGTCGGTGCGGACTCGGTGGGCCATTGGGTCTGTATAGAACTAAACTAAACAAGTGCACAAAATCATGAGAGGATTTGAGTATAGGAGCAGGGAGGTTCTACTGCAGTTGTACAGGGTCTTGGTGAGACCACACCTGGAGTATTGCGTACAGTTTTGGTCTCCAAATCTGAGGAAAGACATTATTGCCATAGAGGGAGTGCAGAGAAGGTTCACCAGACTGATTCCTGGGATGTCAGGACTGTCTTATGAAGAAAGACTGGATAGACTTGGTTTATACTCTCCTGAATTTAGGAGATTGAGAGGGGATCTTATAGAAACTTACAAAATTCTTAAGGGGTTGGACAGGCTAGATGCAGGAAGATTGTTCCCGATGTTGAGGAAGTCCAGGACAAGGGGTCACAGCTTAAGGATAAGGGGGAAATCCTTTAAAACCGAGATGAGAAGAACTTTTTTCACACACAGAGTGGTGAATCTCTGGAACTCTCTGCCACAGAGGGTAGTTGAGGCCAGTTCATTGGGTATATTTAAGAGGGAGTTAGATGTGGCCCTTGTGGCTAAGGGGATCAGGGGGTATGGAGAGAAGGCAGGTACGGGATACTGAGTTGGATGATCAGCCATGATCATAGTGAATGGCGGTGCAGGCTCGAAGGGCCGAATGGCCTACTCCTGCACCTATTGTCTCTGTTTCTATGTTTCTATGAATAGATCGGGTAGACGCACAGAGTCTCTTGCCCAGAGCAGTGGAATCAAAAACCAGAGGACATTGTGGTTTGATGTGCAGGAAGGAACTGCAGATGCTGGTTTACACCGAAGATAGACACAAAATGCTGGAGTAACTCAGCGGGACAGGCAGCATCTCTGGAGGGAAGGAATGGGTGATGTTCTGGGTGGAGACCCTTCTTCAGTCTGAGTTGGGGGAGAGGGAAACTGGTGATACTGGGGACTGGACTTTGTGCCTTCCCTCATAGTGGGTACCATTGTGCGGGGATGTTTTTATGTTTTATGTTAATTTCCTCTATTATGTTATGTTGTATTCTTATTAATTACTGCAATGGCAACTTGAATTTCACTGCACCAAGCACCAGTTGGTGTATGTGACAATAAATGAACCTTTGAACCTTCGATATGGAAGGGTTCAAAGAGAATGTAAGGTGTGAAAAGGACAAATCAAAGCAGATGATGATCTAGGAATTCTTACTTGAATCATCGAACGTAAGGATTACATATAGGTTAAATCAGCAGTGCATAGAAACATAGAAAATAGGTGCAGGAGTAGGCCATTCGGCCCTTCGAGCCTGCACCGCCATTCAATATGATCATGGCTGATCATCAAACTCAGTATCCTGTACCTGCCTTCTCTCCATACCCCCTGACCCCTTTAGCCACAAGGGCCACATCTAACTCCCTCTTAAATATAGCCAATGAACTGTGTGGCCTCAACTACTTTCTGTGGCAGAGAATTCCACAGATTCACCACTCTCTGTGTAAAAAATGATTTTCTCATCTCGGTCCTAAAAGATTTCCCTCTTATCCTTAAACTGTGACCCCTTATTTTGGACTTCCCCAACATCGGGAATAATCTTCCTGCATCTAGCCTGTCCAAATCCTTAAAAATTTTGTAAGTTTCTATAAGATCCCCCCTCAATCTTCCTAATTCTAGCGAGTACAAACCGAGTCTATCCCGTCTTTCTTCATATGAAAGTCCTGCCATCCCAGGCAATGTGGGTGTAGGTCAGACTGCCTGACCCGCTGAGTTACCCCAGCATTTGCGGGGTTTTTTTTGTGGCTGAAGCAGCGCTGGATGGCAAACCATTAGTTACTTGAGATGCCATCGAAAAACTGAGATGAGGAAAAACATTTCCAGCCGGAAAGTTGTGAATCTGTGGAATTCTCTGCCACAGAAGGCAGCGGAGGCCAATTCACTGAAATGTACTCGAGAGAGAGAGAGAGTTAGATTGTCTGAGTAGAATCAAGGGATATGGGAAGAAATCAGGAATGGGGTACTGATTCTGGACGATCAGCCATGATCACAGTGAATTAGTACGGAGACGAGGAAACACTTTTTCTTTAGAACTGAGACGAGGAAACACTTTTTCTCACAGAGAGTGGTGAGTGTGGAATTCTCTGCCTCCGAGGGCGGTGGAGGCAGGTTCTCTGGATGCTTTCAAGAGAGAGCTAGATAGGGCTCTTAAAGATAGCGGAGTCAGGGGATATGTGGAGAAGGCAGGAACGGGGTACTGATTGGGGATGATCAGCCATGATCACATTGAATGGCGGTGCTGGCTCCAAATGGCCTCCTCTTGCACCTATGTTCTGTGTTTCTGCGTTACAAAATACAAGGGTAGAGAGATAATCAGAGATAGCTGAGTGAAGGAGGATTGGCTGCATCATCGAGATTTTTGTTTCATCTCCAACCCTGAGCCCTCAGCTGACGTAACTCAGTGTCATCTTCCCTTCTGTGGAGTTAATATTGATTTGATTCCATTTAAAGCTCTTAAAACCCACTCACATCTGTTCCATTTGCAAGATACATATTTCTTTCTGTCAACGCAAAACAGCAGCCACAGTTCGTAGTAATATGAATGGGGGGCAGTGGGTAAGTGCGCTCTTTAATGGAAGATCTTTAATGGAACTGTGGTAGTCAGTCCATTGTACCGACAACGCCCGTGACGATACGCGGTCTTTTCGACACTAAAGGACCTTCAGGTTTTATAGTCGAAGGTCGGCGTAATTGGTACAACCATCATGTCCCTGGATTTCGTGAAATACCGCGTTGGACCCCTGTCCCACTGTACGAGTTCATTCCAAGAACTAATTCTCCCCGAGTTTGCCCTGATTCGAACTGGGAGATTTACGGCAACGGCCACTCGTCGGTACTCGGGGCTCTCGTGGACATTTTTCATCATGTTGAAAAATCTTCACGAGTCTTCCCGTGCTTACCTGCCGTTAGCGAGTCTTCCCGAGTACCTGCCGTTAGCGTTACGAGCCGCTAAGAGACGTCCCCGAGCTCCGGCGTACCCGCCACGTTCAATCTCCGTGCTTAAGGATAAGGGGGAAGTCTTT